>NC_087200.1:97522696-97561321 GCF_015104395.2 Macrobrachium nipponense | reverse complement strand
TCATAGTGATGAATGCGCAGGGTTTAGTTACGAGTAACTCAAAAAGAAAAATAGAGTACTTAGAAGAACTAACCCAAAATGAAAAGAAAATAGATATAATGAATATAAGTGAAACCTGGTATTCCCAAGAGACTGGGAATGATGATCAAATAAAAGGGTTCCAAACTTATAGATCAGATAGAAAAAATAGGAATCAAGGGGGAACCGCAATATATGGGAAAGACAAAAAAACAAGGAAAAATATATGAGAAATATAGTAACTCAGAATGTGACTAATAGCGGTAGAATTTGAATCTGAAAAATTGATGAACATAGTAATATATAGACCTCCTAATACTAAAGAGGTTTGACTTAATATTGAAAATTGGATGATATATGTAGAAATCACAAGGACTGGACTATTCTCCTATCTGGTGACTTCAACTTTCCTTTCGTAGAATGGAAAGAACAATAGGAGACTGTGGTTGTACTTATACATATAAAAAAGAGAGTAATAGTAGTGCAGAAGATAAGAGGCAATTTGAAAAGCTATTAGATATTGCTACTAGAATACAACATTCAACAAATAAATCACCTGCCAACAAGAAAGGAAAATACTTTAGACCTAGTATTTGTGAACGAGATGAATTATGTTAAGAAATAATAGTTTATAATGCGAGTATTTCAGATCATAATGTCATAGAATTAACAGTTCATTCCAAAGCAAGTGAAAAAGAGATAAGCAAGAAATGAAAAAGTGGGAAGGATATGGCAATACAACTTCACTACAGTAAAAATATAAAATGGTCAGAAATTAATGAAGAATTAAACAAAGATTGGGATAATATTTTCGTAAGTGATGACATAAGGGTAAATACGGAGATATTATATAAAATATTGGAGAAAATAGTGGATAAATATATACCGAAGAAGAAAAGTAAACATCTTATTGCATGACCAAGAGACAGAAGGATCTTGTTCCAGAAAATCAGAAAGTGGAAAAAAGGTCTTGCAAAAGAAAAAAATGCATGGAAAGTTATAGAACTAAAAAGTAAGATAGAAAATGCAGAACAAAAGATTATACAATCAAAAGAAAATGAAAAACGGGACTTGGAAGAAAAAACCCTGATTAAATATCAAGCAAAACCCCAAACTATTATACTCATATGCGAAGAAGATGAATAAAAGAAGAATAGAAATAGGCCCTCTGAGAATTGAAGGGAGATTAAACGAATGAAAAAAGGAAATTTGCAACTACTGGCAGAACGATATAGAGAATTCACCCCTAGAATAGATAATGAAGATAATGATATAGAAGTAAGGGACGAAAATAGTGAATATTTAGCTGCTATAAATAATGAAGCGATATGAGGCAATTAATGAAATTAAAAATGGAGCTGCTGCAGGCCGGATGACGTCCCTGCGATTTTGTTAAAGAAAGTAGTTCATTCTATCGCAAAGCCACTTGCAATATTATTAAGACAAAGTGTAGATACAGGCAAGATTTATGATGAGCACAAATTAGCATATATCACCCCTACTTTCAAAAGTGATCAAGACTAGAGGCAAGTAATTATAGGCCTCCGTGAGTCTAACATCACATATTATGAAAGTGTATGAAAGGGTAATGAAGAAAAAATATTATGAAACATTTAATAAAAAATAATTTGTTTAATATAGGACAACACGGTTTCGTACCCGGAAAAAGTACACAAACCCAACTGTTAGTCCACCGTGAGAACATATTCAAAAATATGAAAAGCGGAAATGAAAGAACAGATGTGGTTTATCTAGACTTTGCAAAAGCTTTTAGACAAGTAGACCTAATATATTAGCAAAGAAAATTAGAAACACAATATCGTAGATAAAGTAGGAAGATGTTAAAAGAATTTTTACACAACAGAAAACAGATAGTTATTGCAAACGATGAGAAATCGGATGAAACCAAGGTAATATCCGGTGTGCCACAAGGTACGGTGCTAGCTGCAATACTGTTTGTTATTATGATTGAAGACATAGACAGTAATGTTAAGGATTCGGTAGTGAGTAGTTTCGCTGATGACACAAGAATAAGTAGAGAAATTACTTGTGATGAAGATAGGAATGCTCTACAAAGAGACCTTAACAAAGTATATGATTGGGCAGAGGTAAATAGGATGGTATTTAACTCTGATAAATTTGAATCAATAATTATGGAGACAGAGAAGGAAAGCTAGATGCATATAGGGGACCTAATAATGAGACAATCACAAATAAGGAAGCAGTTAAAGACCTTGGTGTGATGATGAATAGGAACATGTTATGCAATGATCAAATAGCCATTCTGTTGGCAAAATGTAAAGCAAAAATGGGAATGTTGTTACGGCACTTCAAAACAAGAAAAGCTGAACACATGATTATGCTTTATAAAACATATGTTCGTAGTCCACTTGATATTGCAATATGATATGGTACCCACACTATCAAAAGGATATTGCACAAATAGAGAGTGTACAAAGGTCCTTTACAGCTAGAATAGAAGAAGTTAAGGACCTAGACTACTGGGAAAGACTACAATCCTTAAAATTATATAGTCTAGAAAGGAGAAGAGGAACGCTACATGATAATTCAGGCATGGAAACAGATAGAAGGAATAACAGAAAAATATCATGGAACTAAAAATATCAGAAAGAGCAAGCAGAGGTAGATAGATAGTGCCAAACTATACCAGGAAAAATAGGAAAGCACACAGAACCATTAATCCACTACGCACCAGCATCGATAATGCAGCGTCTATTCAATGCGTTGCCAGCTCATCTGAGGAATATATCAGGAGTGAGCGTAGATGTGTTTAAGAATAAGCTCGACAAATATCTAAACTGCATCCCAGACCATCCAAGATTGGAAGATGCAAAATATACCGGAAGATGTACTAGCAACTCTCTGTAGACATTAGAGGCGCCTCACACTGAGGGACCTGGGGCAATCCCGAACGAAATGTAAGGTCTGTAAGGTAAGATCACCTGGTAGGGAGGGAAGGGGAAGGGTAAGGTGCTAAGGGACACGTGATCGCAGGTGGCCTAAGCCGCGATAGCACACAACCACAGAGGGGCCACGTGAACCAGTCTGTACCAACACATGGCACAAAGCACCTAGGCTAGCCTAACACCCTAAATAACACTGATAATACATCTAAAGTAAAGGAGGAAAAGACACTTTTAGTAAAAGAAAAAGAAGCCCAGGAGGAGGCGAACTGATCCGAAGAACAGTCGACTACTCGGAGCCAGCGGTAGCCGATGAAGAGCAAGAGCTGGGATGCTGGGCCAGAAAAACAGTATAGCCTAAATACAAACTAAGAGAAATGGTAAAAAGGGCTGTGTCCTAGCTATAAAAACTGATGTATAATACGATGAACGTAAATAAACAAAAAAGCCATAAGCATAAGATGTCCCAGTATGGGAGACCGGAAATCTTAAAACACGAGGCGGCACACGCCGCCACGAGTCAACCGGGAGACCGTATATGACCTATAAAAAGGAAATACTGGTCCCTGGAAGACTGAAATGCCAGGAAATACTACTTATGAGGCACTTAACTTAGCCGCAAGCAATTGCAGCTCGTTCCATCGTAATGGTTGGTAATAATCCGTGAACAACACAAGGGAAAATGCACCTAGCGCTGTAAAGCTAAAGATTAAGGATGACCGCTAGGGGCGCTGCTGTCCGTGGCGTTGGTAGTAGTAGTAGTAGCGGCCGTATCACCCTTTAGTATCAGCTCTCTCTGGTGGGGATTTTATGTTGGAAGGTCTAAATGGTAAATGACTCGTGGTAGTGATCCCACTCGCCTCTATTCCCATACCGACACTTCTTTTATAGAGTGAGCGAGTCAGTTTTACTGACATTTTCTTGATTTTATTTTTTCTCTGGTAATTTAGATTAATTTTTACCTAGAAATAATGATCTTAAGGATATTTCATAGGCCGACGAGCTGAGCCCAGAAAGTACTTTGACACTCCTGACACTGGAGATGGGCACCATCACGAGTCATCGGTGGTGGAGGAGCAACAGCTTGAGACCTCTACTATCCTTTCGAAGTACAGTGGTACCTCGACATACGAAAGCTCAACTTATGAAAAACTCGAGATACGAAAGCAAATACGAAAAATTTTACAGCTCTACGTACGGAAATTGCTCAAGTTACGAAAGGTTGTTGCTGTAAAGTCCCGAGATTCGCCCCGACCACCGAGAACAATTTTAAAACTCCCTCGCCGCCAACTGATTAAACTCGCCACCATCCTCCCGCTCTCCCATTGGTTCCTGATGCTAGTCACCCCATAAGATCCTGCTCTCCTATTGGTCAGCATCTACCCCTTGTGCTTTAAGTATTCTATTGGTAAAAGGATGCTGTAAATTGAAAAACTTATTCATGCAATACATTTAATAAAAAAAAACATTAGGTAAAGATACGAAAACCTCATGATATGAAGGGCGCCTCAGAACGGATTAATTTCGTATTTCGAGGTACTACTGTAAGTATTTTCTCCAAAATTAGAAATTAAGGTCATATTTTAAGATTAAACAGAGGTTAATGAAAGCAGCCTTGCGCAGTGCAAACATACCTCCATGACGCTTTCAAAATTTTTACTTACAACACCAAAAATATAGAAGATTGACACCATCTCAATGTTTGCGTAGTCACTTGTGTCAATAAACTTTCCATTCCATGCTAAATCCGCACACCACTTTTACCCGTAGACGCTGGGTCACTTTCTTCACAACAATCGTCAACAATGACACCAACTGCCTAGTACATCCAAGGAAACTACAATTTTTTGATAGAAAGAAGAAGAAGTGTGCGCTAGATAATTAGGTATTTCTACAGAAGCAGTCCACACGGACGGCAAGGAACGTAACTGCAGATATGACATCCACTAGGGATTGGGGCGTCCAATGTATTTCACTGTGTTTAGTACTGGCCCCTGGGGGGTTAATTACAGTCGTCCGAATAAATATTACTTAAAATTCTTGTTCAGCAGGTAAAACTGCATAGAAATACTGCAACTGCCATAGTCTAGGCAGCTGCGGATAAGCACCCTAGATCTACCGATAATTATTTAAATAAATAGTTAAACAGCAGTATAAGGTCATGAATGGCATAAATTTTTTACATATGATTATTATTTTGAAAATATTCATTGTTGAAAAAGTAACTAAACTCCTGACTCAAGTATCAACAGTTTTGCTGTGAACAGTACTTACGGCGTTGTTCGTGCTCTTCTATTGTTTATCAGTGTTGCCAATTGGTATGTGTTTACCCTCTAAACTGGGTATAAGACTTACCCAAAATCGGGGAAATAAGTAAAATTAGCGTATCTATTTGTAGGATATATAACATAGAGCAATTTTATCATTATTGCATTACTATGACAAAAAGAATTCATGGAAACAGTTTGTAAATGCATCGGCGTATGTGTGAAGCTCCACTACATTGGCAGCGATGACATTTTGCCGCCATCTGCGCGTTTCTGCTTGAGAAATATCTGTAATTTTTCGGTGTTAATTGGGTTGCAAAAAAGATAATAGACATGAATTAAAAAGAACATTTTGAAGTAACAAAGTAAAGTTAAACTAAATAATTAGTAAGGTAAACAATTAAAGGAATAAAGCTTTGCACTTCATAAACAATAAACAGTGTAGTCATGTGCTGCCCTCCACTATGTTTGTGGAGTGAGCGCTTAGGAACTAGGAACAGCAACGTGGTTCAAGTGCAATTGAGAGTGAATTAAGACCAAAAAATATATAATTACAATCAAATAAGCACTGTGGAGTTTCAGTTGTGATGGCGGTAAGGATAAAACCACTGATTACAAGGTAAAAATAAATTTCAGTTCAAACCATGACCCCGGGAATAAAAAGTTTCATACTTTCACTAATATAAGACAAAAAAATGCAAAATATTGTGCTGATTACAACTGCCATCTTGAGCAAGATCATAAACGTTACATATATACGCTAACATTGTTCAAATGAGTGCTGGGAAGCTGGGAAAGATGACTTATTCTAGTTCATATGGCACTTTCATATATCACATCATGTTGACAAAACTAATCTTTTTGAATGGTATGCTTAAAGATGTAATTGTATTCGTGTTTCACCAATTGAATATTGAGTGAATAAGGCTGATCCACCCGATGACGATGGATCCACTGCGATGTTTCCCCCTATATTTAGATATTCTTGGCAAACGCGTTTGTTCTGGCAAGAGTTATTGTTTTGCTGCGCCTACTAGCCTCAGGGTTCTTGAACTTCAAGAAACTGTACACGAAGGCAGTATTCCAAAGGTGCTTTGATGTGACCTCAGACACTGAATGGACCCTAAGAAAGTTCTGGAAGGATCACTTCATATCTTTAATTGCGTAAGTCTCGTAGAAAAGGCTTGGTAGGGAGTGACTTCCAGGACAATGAACTCTGCTTGGAGAAAATTATGGCCAGAGTGTTACCTTGAGAAGGATTTTGAAGGGTTTTTAGGCTGACCCTACACCTGTTGTGGAGTCTATTGTGTCTCTGGGGACGTCCATGGGCTTGGATGTGAGTGGCGAGGATGTGGAAGAGCTAGTGGATGCCCACAGGGAAGAGCTAACCATAGGAGCTGCAAGACCTTCAGCAGGAACAGCAACAGACGACAGACTAGGAATCCGAGGAGGAGGAGGAAGAAGAGAGAGGGGATACTGTGCCTACTTCAGTGATTAAAGAAATGTTGCCAAGTGAAGTGATAAAGAATTGTTGTTAGTCGCATCATCCTAACAAAGACGTTGCAATCTGTGTCTCTGACATGTATAATGACAATGCTTTGTACTGTTTCAGGCAGATGTTGAAGAGACAGAGAAAAATGTCTTTGGGCGGTTTTGTTATTTGGCAGGGGTCCAGTGACTCTCAAGCTAGTCATAGTGCTCAGACATTGCACTAAAAAATGTAGAGAAGTAACCCCAGATAGGTTCATGATACCTGAAGTCCTTCTGGTAGGGGGATTCCCCTACCCAAACAGTAACCTCTCTTCCCCCATCTCCCCTCCTCTCCATCTTTACCATACACTAACAAGCGTCTGCCATAAAGGTAAGAGTGATGTTAAATGTTCATTATTCATTTCATTATTCATTTATATTTATTTCTCATTGTTTTCTGTATGTAAAACTGTTTCTTCCTTGTACAATGTATTTTTTGTTAATAATTTTGGGGGTCTGGAATGCATTATAATACTACTATTTACATTATTCATTATGGGAAATATTGTGTCAGTTTTTGTACGTTTCAGATATCGTTGGAGGTTCTGGAACAGATTACATATTAAAACTGAGGTACTACTGTATGTGGGATCAAGGTGACCAAAAATTCTTAATTGATGGCCTAGTTAAGCAAAAAATGTACAGCTTCTATAAAGTAGAGCAGTGGATGAAGAAAGTGAGCTGTGATTCCTTGGACCATAGCTAGATTTTAGCCTATAAAATTAAGAAATCTAGAAAATTATATAAAGCTTTACTTAGTTTCCTAGCTTCATTATGTTACCATAAAAGCAGGTTTGACATGAAAAAACTCATATTTGGTAGCCATTGTTAGTCCTCAAAGGCATCACTCGTATGTTCCCACTAGGGCTCCTTAAGATGCACTTACTAATACTGTCAAGAATTCTTTCATAGCTGTTGTAGGTTGAAATAGAGTCATTGTAAGTACATACATCAGATATGCCCAGATCTGCTTACCTTTTTTATGTACTTTATTATTCATTTATAAGTAAATTTTCTTTATTCCTTTTGGTCTTGAAATATTAAATGAATGATTTGTCTGTTAGAAGTTAGTTCCAAGATTGTGCAACAAACACATGCACACACACATAGTATACTATACTATATATGAAGAGACTACCCACCAGTTAAACATCCACTTGCAGTAGAGAGTTAACTGAGGGTTTGTGAAAAATACTGTAATGCATTTTTGCCTTTGGAAAATTTTACATAAAAAGAGATAGAAAAAAGAGCAGACATCAAAGATTGCGATGCTTTAGACATTAGATGAGAGGGGTTAAGGAACAGTTGTTCAGAAAAGCCGTAGATATGTGAGCAAGCAGGATGAAGACCTGTAGGAAGACCCAGAAAATCATGGAAAAATGGTAAAGATGAACACCTAGACCTGGTTACCTCGGGTAGAAAAAGTACAGGACAATATAAGGAGAAAATTCATTTCATGTCTGACTCCTTAGGAAAAACCGATGTACAAACAATTTCACACATGAAACTTACCGAACAATTACATAGCTATACGCTTCTTACTTTACGGCAGTTGAAATCCCAAATTTCTTGGCGCTAACGGTGCTACTGACGTGTAGGTGATACGACCCTGCCCACTTTCGGGGATCCCCGGTACTACTGAGCTTTGCTTGATAATTCATTTCCTGCTGCCCACAGTGAAACACCCGTGTATTTTGCTGCAGTCAACTGTTCGCCATTTTGTATGACACCCGATTTGGTGAAGTACAATTTTCTTGGTTGTTTTTTGTGTTTGACGGCATAGCTGCTTTCTTTATTCATCTGTTTAACGTGAGTTATGTCAGATTCAGGTTCATCTGTTAGGTTTTGCAGCAAAGGCTGCAAAACTAGATTAGCCAAATTATGTTATGACCCACACTCAAAGTGCGTGAAATGTAGGGGGCAAGAGTGTACTAAAGAGCGTACATGTAATGAATGTGAAGATCTAGATGATCAAGGATGGAAAAGTTTTTTTGTCTTACCTTGATAAGATGGAAAAAGATAGGAAAAGAAAGGCAGCCATTAGGGCTGATAGTAGGGGTAGATTAGAGTCAACTCCTTTGCCGTCAGAGGCAAAGAAGCCCGCTTTGTCTTCTCCTATTTTGTCAAACGTCTCTCCTATTGATAGTCCTCCTACTTCAGTATTTCTTACTCCGGCTCAGGTTCCCCATGCTTCTGATTCCGACACCATTGCCCAATTAGAAAATAAGATGGATAGGAAATTTGAGCTGCTTGTTAAATCTGTCATGGATTTAGGTACATCTTTTCGTGAATTTGTGACTAAGTCTAGTGAAGTGAAAAGTGCAAGTGTCGTATCCGAGGAGGCGGCTGTCCGTCCCTCCACGTCTCCTAGACCGAGGTCACTGTCCCACTCCCCAGCACCTGGGAGAAGACATACCATGAGTCGAAGGTGTATAGATATTAAATGTTAGGCTGTATATTAATTACAATTACGTACAGTTTATGAACATTTTGACATTTGCTTTGCATTATTCTATAGAGGAATTATATTTAGTTTCCATGTATATTTTCCATGCACATACTGTGAGACCACTATTTCATTATGCATCGTGGCAACAATGTAATTAGATGTGTCAACACTGCCTTTATTTCCCGCCATATGCATAGTCAGTCTCTGTCCAGTGGTCATTGTAGTGACAAGCGCGACCACCTGCTTCCCGCTACTGTCGTCTTGATGTCTGTTTATCTTCATTACAAGATTTTAAAGAACCTATGGATTTAATTTGTCACCCCTTCATTCCATTTCTCACATGGATGTATGTGGCAGCATCCCACACATGGCGCAGTGAGTAACCGCACGTATTGACTCCAAGAAGACGACCGCCATTGCCGCTTTCTTCTCGTCTCGCACATTGGATTCCTTACAGTGACTCAAGATATCAACGAATACAGTTTACTACAGTGTCTCCAAGAGTGATACAGTGTTGTGCAGTGCAGGGTTAGAGTGACAGTGTGCTATAGTGTGTGTTGCATTATATTAGTGCCTTGCCAAGCTTTCTTCAGACATTTGAACTCTAGCGCCTGTTTTCTCGGGAGCCCCCACCATACATTCCTCCCCTCGTCATGCATCGATGGTGACTGAGGCCCAAGGCGCTCCCCCCCCAGAGGCACTCTCACCCCACCCGCCTCCCCTCTGGTTGCTAGCTCGCAACACTCACTCACCCCACCACGACTGCCGCTTATTTCACAAGCGCACTGACAAACATTGTATTTAAATATCCAAAGTGCTTTCTTTCGCTTACATACAGCGACTCGATATTTTTCTGGCATTCTACTGATCTCAAGCTCTCTTACGACACCGAACACGACATGGCTCAACAAGAGGAAAAGCTAATTGATTTAATGGATGAGACAGAGGAGCAGACAGCGGATCAGGCAGAGGATCAAACGGAGGGTTTTATGAGAGACGAGGCACCTGTGCACCTACCCACCGCTGATGAAGATACCAGCACCACTCTCCCTCCTCCCCTGACTCCCAATAGGACAGGAGACCAGAATAATGACATACTTCATCTATACACTTTTTGCAAACTTCCAGCATGCAAGAGCAAGACCGACGACGACAAGAGGAGCAGAACTTCAGACTACAGATGAGCAATCAAGACAGAGACAACCACGCGGTTTCATGTCTCTTTTCTCCTTGCTATCAGGACAGATTGCGGCATCATCGCAAACCCCAGCACCTAACCCCATGTTTGCACCTCCTTTTACACCTGTTCCCCCACCCCCTGGCTTCTCAGAGAATACACCTTCAGTTTCTAGCAAGCCTACGGTCCATCCCCCACCTCTCCTGCAACAAGATGCAACGTACCAAGCGTTTCGCCAATGGAGACTCCGTTTTGAGGATTATGCGGCATTAGTTGGACTTGATAGGTTACATCAAACTTCCCAGCTGATTCACCTGAGAACTTGCATCTCCCTGGACGTCCAGCGCCTGCTTACGCATACACTGGGAGGGGCATCCCTCCAAACACACCACTTTCCCTTACAGAGGTGTTGGATACACTGCAAAAGCACTTTCGCAGCCTCAGAAATGAAGCCTTACGACGCAGGGAATTGCTGTCCTGCAAACAGGCTGTCGGAGAATCGTTTGCAGACTACTACGCACGCCTCAAGGATCTCGCTGATGAAGTGGACTTATGCACTGGCAACCCCACCTCCTGCACTGAACGGCAATTGCAGATGGTAATTTTGATGGGTGTGAGAGACGAAGAGTTAATACACGCCTTATCCCCCTCCAACCATCATCTACCCTCGCAGAGTTCGTGACATGCTGCCGCTCCTACGAATCTACACGTGCGACTGCATCAGCCATTGCATCTTCCCCTAGCCAAGGTCAACGCAGTATCTACTTACAAGAAGAACCAGCGTCTTCAGAAGAGGACTTCTCATCGATCTCCTGACCAACGTTCTCACCAGTCTCCTAACAGTGACCCTTGTCAATATTGCTCTCGCAAGCACGATTCCGGACAATGCCACCTACGGGTGCATCATGCAATAACTGCGGACGCACGGGTCACTGGCCCCGCACTCAGAAATGCCCTGCTAAGGAAGCTCAGTGCAAGACCTGCCAGAAACAGGGACATTTTGAGAAGATGTGCAGGTCGACCAAGAAAAATCGACTGGGTATACAGCTTCACCTCCTCCTAAATAATCAAATCCCAGCTGCCGTTTTGTGGGTGATAACTTGGGTAGCGAGTCCCCCACACCAGTCACTGTCTCTCTGTCATTTGGCGATATATCAGCACAACTCCAGCTAATCCCCGATACAGGAGCAGACATCACAGTGATTGGCACCATACATTTGGATGCACTCCGCATACCCCGGACAAGGCTCGAACCTCCACCCATGACAGACGTTGTAACAGCAGATGGATCCCCCATGACACCGGCTGTAGGATGCTTCCAAGCAACACTTCGTCTTGGCAACAAAGTCTTGCTCAGCAACCCCATACTGTTCATGAGGATATCCAGACTCCCCTCCTCTCCCGTGAACATTGCGAGCTCTCGCCATAGTGTCGCTGGAATTCCCGAAGCCCATCCTCAAGGTAACACATGTCAACAGATGCGCTCAGTTTCCTGCCTCTGCCATGACGTCACCTGCAGCTATTAAGGACTATTTTCTTCAGCACTTCAGCGACGTCCTCATATCCAAGAAGGATCTACAAACCCAGCCACTAAAGAAAATGGCAGGCCCTCCAATGAGGATCCACCTAAAACCTGGTGCTACACCATTCGCTGTGCATACACCCAGGCCCATTCCGTTTGCTATCCAGAGATCAAGTGAAAGAAGAACTTGACTCCTTAGTACAACAAGGAATCATCAGTCCAGCAGGCGACGAACCCTCTGAGTGGTGCCATCCCATGGTCTTGGTACCCAAGGACAAAGGTGTGCGCATCACTGTTGATCACACCCACCTAAATTCTCAGGTAGCCCGCCCTACACACCCTTCACCTACGCCCCATGATGCCGTCCGCAACATCTCTCCTACTGCGAAGTACTTCACCACAGCGGATGCCCTGCATGGCTATTGGCAAATGGGGTTGGCAGAAGAGGACCAGCCACCTGACTACATTTATAACTCCGTATGGAAGGTTCCAGCACTGTCGCGGCCCGATGGGATTTTCAGCAACAGGTGATGCATACTGCCTCCGTGGAGATATGGCACTACAAGGTGTTCCCAACTGTTTGTGAAGGGTTGTAGATGACATCCTCCTTTCCGACGAGGATCTCCCTTCCCACCTACAACACGTGCACCAAATGCTGACCAAATGCCGTCAGTATGGCATCACCCTCAACAAGGAGAAATTTTACTGTAGCCGCCCCTAAAGTTAACTTTTGCGGTTATGTCTTATCATCCGATGGTATTGCAGCAGACCCCAACAAGGTATCAGCTATACGCGACTTCCCGACACCGTCCAATGTCACAGACGTCAGGTCGTTTATGGGTCTCGTCAATCAACTTTGCCGACTTACTCCAGACATCGCAGCAGCAGCAACAGGCCCCTACGTCCACTTATGAGCCCCACAAAACGCTCATTCGTCTGGACGCCCAAGACCATGAGCGAGCATTTAAGAAAGTCAAGACAGCTCTGACTTCACCACCTGTCCTGGCACCCTTCAATCCTGCCTCGCCTGTGGTTCTACAAACAGATGCCTCACGCCTATACGGTCTCGGCTATGCCCTACTTCAAGATACGGCCGAGGTCAGATGCGTCTCTTCTGTCCAGTGTGGCTCTCGTTCCTTTACGGATACAGAGACTCGCTACGCCACCATAGAGCTGGAGCTACTTGCAGTCACTGGGCTATAGCTAAGTGCCGCCTATACTTGTCTGGACTTCAACATTTCACCTTGATGACTGACCATCGCCCCTTGATACCAATTCTCAATCACTACACTTTAGATGCTATTGAGAATCCACGCCTTCAGTGCCTCAAGATGAAAGTGGCCCCCTACATCTTCACTGCAGTATGGCGCGCAGGGAAACAACTTGCATACCAGACGCCTGTCTCGCTCCCCAACCAGTCGCCCCACACCTGAAGATGAAGAGGAGTGCACCACTTCGACTGCACATGTCAGGCGTATCGTTGCCAGCACCGCCACTTCCACTGACGACCAGGCAACAGGACACATCATCGAAGAAGACAAGTCTCTACAAGAAATCCGCACCGGCCGCATCCCAGGATCAAGATTACACTCGTCTCGTTCACTACGTCTCCAACGGTTTTCCTACCAATCCGCTATGATCTCCACGCTTCCGCCCTCCCGTATTGGAAGCTGCGGACAACCTTTACGCGGATGGAGAGTTAGTATTGTATGGACCCCGGATCGTCATCCCTGCAGCCCTCCGTAGACGCACCTTGGATCGTCTCCACGACAGCCACCGAGGGATTGAAGCTACTCGACGTCGTGCAATGCAGACAGTATTCTGGCCAGGTATCAATGCAGATATCAAGAGTAAAGTAGAAAGCTGTGAGGCCTGCCAACAGCTTCTTCCCTAGTCAGCAACAAGAACCTTACATGTGTGACGACCATCCATCCCGGCCCTTCGAAAGTGTGTCAGCTGACTTCTTCCATGTAGCAGGGAAATCCTTCCTTGTTATTGCCGATAGACTTTCAGGCTGGCCTGTGGCTGTTCCCTGTGGACGTGACACAACTGCAAACCAGAGTTACAAGAATGTTCTGTGTTTTCTTCCGCGAGGTTGGTGTTCCACTACGCTTACGAACTGATGGAGGACCCCCATTTTCCAGCCACGACTTCAAGCAATTTGTCGACCGCTGGGGCGTTCATCACATCATCACTTCTCCACATTACCCTCAGGCTAATGGACACGCAGAAGCTGCAGTGAAAGCTGTTAAACCACCTTATCATCAAGACTGCCCCATCCGGGAACATAGATTGTGAAGCCTTTGATAGAGGACTGCTGGAGCTTCGGAATACACCGAACCCTGCTGGACGCTCCCCTGCGCAGATCCTCTATGGCCATCCTCTCCGTACTTGTGTTCCGGCTCACCCCAGATCATTCACAGAGGAGTGGCAAAACCAAGACTGAAGATTACGACCGTCGTACTGCTGCCCAAACCGACCAAGCCATGAGCCTTTACAATTCTCATGCCCGCCCTCTACCCAAGCTCACCATCGGCCAACGAGTTAGGATACAGGAACCTCAACGACGCTTCGATGGGACAAGGTCGGCATTGTGATGGGCCGCGGAATGTCAAGAAAGTATGAAGTACGCCTTCCAACGTGTCGTGTATGGTTTTCGAAACGAAGACATTTACGCCCAGTGGCTAACATGAGTGATGACACCTCTCCCCAAGTCCCTGTGTCCCCTTGCTCCTGGCCAGGAAAGAGAGCCATCATTCGAACCCTCCATGGGTCCCTTGTCATTCACCTAGACTAGCTCAGAGGAATTAATGTTCCGCTCGAGACACTGCTACGAGCGTAAAGGGGGAGGGAGGTGTATAGATATTAAATGTTAGGCTGTATATTAATTACATTACGTACAGTTTATGAACATTTTGACATTTCACTGCTTGCATTATTCTATAGAGGAATTATATTTATGTTATCCATGTATATTTTCCATTGCACATACTGTGAGACCACTATTTCATTATGCATCGTGGCAACAATGTAATTAGATGTGTCAACACTGCCTTTATTTCCCGCCATATGCATAGTCAGTCTCTGTCCAGTGGTCATTGTAGTGACAAGCGCGGACCTGCTTCCCGCTACTGTCGTCTTGATGTCTGTTTATCTTCATTACAAGATTTTAAAGAACCTATGGATTTAATTTGTCACCCCTTCATTCCATTTCTCACATGGATGTATGTGCAGCCATTCCAAAAACACAAGGGAGACTGGAGGGATTTGCCCACGGGCGGACCGTTGACTCAGTCGTGAATTTCGACTCGATTACTGTAAAGAGACACCATTGGAAAGGTGTAGATGTGTCTGGTGTAGGTTTGTCGTTGGACTCGGAGGTGTGTTCGCCTGATACCAGGTGAAAGAAGTGGAGTGAAGTGTCATGCCCGTTGAAAAGGCGCCCAGTTCCATTGGATAGTTCGTCATCACCTGTGAATCACCTGTGAAGAGAGAGAGGGAAAAAGAGTCCTCAACCCTCGTGTAGCTTTTGGGAGAACCCTGTGTATCTTTCGCCTAGTAGAGGTTCGGGTGCTGTTCGCAAGCTATCTCGCGAGGTATCAGTGTCGGACTCGCATAGTTTTATCTCGCCGACTGAAACAAGGAAAGTTTTGACTCGTTCGCCAGCTAACGAGCGAGAGAGTTCGACTCGCAAATTTTTATCAAGGAAGTTGTCTCCTTCGCCCGCACCATCGGGAGATGATGCGAACAACAAAGAAGAAGCTTTTTTGGAACCGTTGAGACAGCTTCAGGACTTAGTTAAGTCGTTGAAGAAAGTTAAGTCTTATACGGATGAAGAAGCCAAGCAGTAGACAACGTCGGATGGGGAGGATCAGTCGTAACAAGAATCGAAAGCGGCTTCTGCTTACTCCAACTTGATGAAGTTTTTGTTGGCTTCTTATCCGGAATTCGAGCCACCTCCTCCATCTTCGCCTCCTTCCTTCTACCTTTGTTAAGGATAGGAAAGTACATTCGGCGAGTCTACCTAAACTGGTGCTTTCGCAGTCGGCGTAAAGAGTCTTCAAAGAAGCGGAGAAGTGGCTGGAGAAGAAGAGGGAGTCTGGTAAAGCCGCCTTTGCTGTCCCACCGTCCAAGTTACAGAAGACCTAAATTTTATGCTACCGGAGAATTACCCTCTGGGAGTCGCTGCCTCCGCCCAAGGGGATTTCTCAGGTCTGGTGAATGCTAACAGAAGGACAGCGTTTTCGTCGGCGAAAATTTTCTTCTCTTCGCCTGATTTCGACCACCTGATTAAGAACCTATTTAAGGTAATAGAAGTTTTCAGCTTCTTAGATTGGACTTTTGCTGCATTAGCAAGGAAAATAGAGGATTGTCAATCTTTGGAGGATAGCTTGGCGAC
The DNA here is from genome assembly GCF_015104395.2 of Macrobrachium nipponense. Taxonomy (NCBI): domain Eukaryota; kingdom Metazoa; phylum Arthropoda; class Malacostraca; order Decapoda; family Palaemonidae; genus Macrobrachium; species Macrobrachium nipponense. Next base: position 97,545,035 of record NC_087200.1, on the reverse strand, counting down.
AGACTGGCTTGATGTATTATCGTGTGCCGACAAGGCAGTCAGGGATGGCTTAGGGGAACTTGCATCTCATTTTACTCTGGGCGTCCTTAAAAAGAGAGAACTTTGGTGCTCTTTCACCTCCAAGGGAGTCACTTCTAACCAGAAGTCTGCTCTCATGTTTGCGCCTTTATGTAAGTCGCATTTATTCCCTGAACAGGTTATTCAGCAAGTTCTCACCGATCTGGAGAAAAAGTCTACCAACGACTTATTGACTCGTTCGTCAATAAGTCGTTGGTAGACTTTTTCTCCAGATCGGTGAGAACTTGCTGAATAACCTGTTCAGGGAATAAATGCGACGTGACGCCCCAAGGAGACACCACCTACAGGAGCTAAAGGGTCACCTCTTCAGAAGCACCCTTTTCAGGGGGGAAAGACTAGATGGCAACCCAGACCAAGGACTAATTTGCGTCCACAAGCCACAGCCAGTAAGAAACCACCCTTGAGACAGTCGGATAAGTAGGGAATTTTACCCTCACACACCTGTAGGAGCAAGACTCCGCCTGTTTTGGCGGGAATGGAGTCGAAGAGGGGCAGAACAGTGGGTGATCACAGTATTAAGAGAAGGTTATGTGATTCCGTTTGTGCAAGATCCACCGCTGTCAAGTATTCCCATCGCCTTGACAGCATACTCGCAGGGATTAGAAAGAGCTTTGGCTCTTGCCAAGGAAGTAGAAGCCCTGATTTCCAAGAAGGCCATAGAAATAGTGGAAGACATCTCACTGGGCTTTTACAACAGGCTATTCGTAGTCCCCAAGTTATCGGGGGGCTGGAGACCTGTCCTGGATGTGAGTACACTCAATATCTTTGTCCTGAAGACAAAGTTTCGTATGGAAACCAACCGGTCGGTCATGTCAGCTCTTTGACCAGGAGACTGGATGGTATCGCTGGACATGAAAGATGCATATTTCCATGTACCTATTCATCGGAGCTCTAGGAAATATCTACGGTTCGTTTTCAACGGCAGAGTTTATCAGTTCAGAGTGCTCTGTTTCGGACTTTCGACAGCCCCACAAGTATTTACTCGAGTCCTGGCCCCGGTAAGTCAATGGTTACATTTGATGGGAATCAATATTGCTTTTTATCTGGACGACTGGCTTCTAAGGTCCGACTCCAGTCTCCAGTGTGTGGGGGATTTAAATCGGACACTAATATTAACACAGCAGCTGGGATTAGTAATGAATTTAGAGAAGTCACAGTTAGTACCGAGTCAGAGGATTCCATATTTGGGGATGATTCTGGACTCACAAGCTTTTCGGGTTTTTCTCTCCCCGAGGAGAATAGTCTCTCTCCTTGCGGCTGTATGGAAGCTGTTAAACCGCTCGTCCTGCACGGCTCTGGAGTGGATGAGCCTGTTAGGGACTCTCGCTTTGGTGGAGACCTTTATTACACTTGGTTGTCTTCACATGAGGACACTACAATTCTACCTAAAGGCCATTTGGGACCGGAAAATTCAACCGGATTCGACTGTTATTCCGATCTCCGAGGAAATCAAGGAAGATCTTTGTTGGTGGTTGTCGGAGGAAAGAGCTCAGGAGGGTTTGTCCCTTGAAAGAGCGAACCCAGAGCTAGAATTTTATGCCGACGCATCGGACTCAGGATGGGGAGCCCTGTTGGGGAAAGAGAAGACATCAGGCATCTGGGATGGAACAGGAGAGAGGTCTTCATATCAACATAAAGGAGCTGAAAGCAATTTTTCTTGGGCTTCAAAGTTTCACCCCTCCAGTCGAAGGGAAGAAAGTTGCCGTGTTCTCGGACAACACCACAGCGCTGTCATACATAAGGAAACAGGGTGGGACACATTCGTTCTCCCTGTACAGAATGACGGAGCATCTTCTTCTGTGGGCAAATTCGCACAAAGTGACTCTTCTCCAGGTACGTGCAAGGGAAGCTCAACGTTTTAGCAGACGAACTCAGTCGTGCGCATCAGGTTCTTCCGACGGAGTGGACATTGGATATCAGAGTTTGTCAGGATCTATGGCGATTGTGGGGACAACCAACGATAGACCTCTTTGCAACGTCCAGGAACAACAGGCTTCCTCTTTTCTGTTCTCCGGTTCCGGACCCGTTAGCCTGGAAAACGGATGCAATGCTTCTCAACTGGTTAGGTCTGAATGTTTACCCATTTCCACCATTTGCGATGATCAGAGAGGTATTAAACAAGTTCCAGAGTCACCAGAACGTTATGATGACTCTAATAGCTACTTCTTGGCCCAGAAAGGAGTGGTTCCCGGATTTCCTGAGGATGTTATTAGACTTCCCCAGGCTTCTGCCACAAATTCCATCGCTACTCAAACAGCCCCATTTCGACAGAAATCACCAAGGGTTGTCGTATCTCGCTCTGACAGGGATTGCAGGACTGTAGGGAACCTGGTCAGAGCGAAAGGTTTTTCAAGAAGAGTGGCAGAGGCTATTGCTAACTGTAGAAGAGTCTCTTCGGCCAAACTCTATCAGTCAAAATGGGGAGTTTTTAGAAATTGGTGCAGAGAAAGTCACACAACTTCTTATAAAACCTCTATACAAGAGATAGCAAACTTCCTAATATATCTGAGAGACGTTAGGAAGTTATCGACTTTGACAATAAAAGGATACAGATCCATGTTGGCGTCAGTTTTAAACATAGAAACTTAAATATGTATATCTAATAACTCGGACATCGGCAACTTGATTAAATCTTTTGAGTCCTCTAGGACAAGGAGACCAGGTTTAGTGGACCGGAATTTAGACGTAGTATTGTCCTGGCTCTCTAAAGCAAATTTTGAACCTCTTAATTCGGCTTCTTTGAAGGATCTTACTAAGAAGACGTTATTCTTAGTCGCCTTAGCTTCAGCTGGTAGAATCAGCGAGCTGCAAGCAATGAGTAAAGAGATAGGATTCACACAAGACGAAGCTGTGTGTGCCTATACTCAGGATTTTTTAGTGAAGAATGAAGATCCTTCGAGACCATGGCCTCGTTTCTTCTCCATTCGAAGCTTGCCAGGATTAGTAGGAGAAGAGGACGAAGAACGTTCTTTGTGTCCGGTGAGAGCACTGAAATTTTATATTCATAAAACAGAGGCTTTGAGAAGAAGTTCGAAACGAGTGTGGTGTTTCGGTTTGAAGATCTAGCCGTCCCTATGTCTAAGAACGCAATTCGTTCTTTTAATGAGCCTGATTCAGGAAGCACACACGTCAGTAAGAGATCAGACTCTACAGGTGTGTAAAGTTAAAGCCCACAAGGTTAGGGCAGTAGCGACTTCCATGGCTTTTAGACATAATACGTTGCTAGCATCTATTTTGCAAGCTACGTTCTGGAGGTCGAGATCGGTTTTTGCTCTCCATCACCTGAAGGATGTGGAAGCAACATTTGATAATTGTTGTCGTTTAGGACCTTTGTCGGTGATGGGCATGGTGTTGGGAAAGGAAGCATAGGGGGATTTGGTCCAATTCCCCTTCCTTTTGACTATCTCTTCGTCTTGATTAGAAGGTGGTCGAGTTTTGGGGAAGCCTGGGGGTACACGGTACTAGGAGTACCCTCCAGTTTTTATGGTAGGGTTTGGTTTATTTTTTTTATGTTTATGTGTAGGTGATGGTCTTTGATTGTTGTATTTTAATTGGTCATAGCCAAGGGCAAGGGTGAATATTATATTTCCTTTCTGATCAACCATCAGTGAACCTCCATAGTTGCAGAATACCCACTAGTATGTACAAGTAGGAATGATCTTGGCCACTACTGCCACGTTCCCTACAAGTGATGAGAGCGCCGACCAGAGGCAGTATTCTCCTGCAGCTGCTCTCTCACGAGGTAAGGTACTACAACATTCTTGCAATGTGAGTTTTTCTTTGCATTAAAAGTCCATATACCCACCAGCCAGGTAATGTGGATTCAGCTATGTAATTATTCGGTAAGTTTCATGTGTGAAAATGGTATTTTTATAATAAAATAAGGTTTCACACATACTTACCGAACAATTACATGATTAAAGCCCTCCCTCCTCCCCACAAGCAAAGCTCAGTAGTACCGGATCCTGAAAGGGGGCGGGGTCATATCAATCCCTACACGTCAGCAGCACTGTTAGTGCCGAGAAATTTGGGATTTCGACTGCCGTAAAGTAAGAAGCGTATAGCTATGTAATTGTTCGGTAAGTATGTGTGAAACCTTATTTTATTATAAAAATACCACTTTCATACATTCAACTTACCTGTCAGATATATACTTAGCTATCGACTCCGTCATCCTTGACAGAAATTCAAATTTTGCGGCACCCACTACAGGTAGGTCAGGTGATCTACCGCCCTGCTCTGGGTGGCAGGACTAGGAACCATTCCCGTTTTCGATCAGATTTTCTCTGAACGCCGGTGGTTGTCAACATTGTTTGTTACTACCTCCTGACTGGAATTCTTTTTCAACGCTTTTGATCATCTTTCTAAAAGACGATTTTTGGTGACGTACTTGGATCGTTGTTTGGCATTCGCTATCGTGGAACTGTTTTTGGATTTGGCTTTGGATTTTTCTTGAACATGTCTGACTCTAGTGTTGGTTTCAGAGTGTGTGTGAATGAGGGCTGTAAGGTGAGGATTCTGAAGGCTTCGGTAGATCCTCACACTGCATGCCCGTGGATGTAGAGTTGTTGAGTGTTCGATAGAGAACACATGTAATGAGTGTGAAAGATTGAGTGCTCAGGAATGGAAGACTCTAACTTCTTACTTGAAGTTAGAGAAAGATAGAGAGAGGAAGGCGGCTTACAAAAGCCGTAGTAAATCTAGATCTCGTGAACTCCTATCTAGTTCTGTAGCTGCTTCTTATAATTATTCTCCTTCTGTATCAGGCCGATCACAGGTTGCTAACCCCTCTGATTTGGCTTCGGAAATTGCAGAACTCAGAGCTTCCCTTCAAAAAATGCAGGAAAAAATGGCAGCATTGGAAGGTAAGCAAAGTGAATGTGATTTTTCGAGTGATATGTGTTCCCAGTGTAGTGGAGGGGGCGTCTGGTCGTCTCTGCAACGCTCCCAGGCCTAGACCGCTTCCAAGCTCCCTGGCCCAGAGGAGAGGAAAGTCGAAAGCCGTACGGAGGTCGTGGAGAATACCCCAACGGATCAGGCGTCCCTTCAGCAGAATCTGTTACGTCTCAGACTGCCAGGGACCGCTACAGAAAAAGCGTTCTACGAGAGTGCTTTTCGTCATCAGGTTCGCCTTCACCTCACCGAAGAGAGGATGGAAAGATTCGAAGTCTTCCCGTCCGCTGAAGAGGAATTGGAAATTAGCCTGAATTCAACACTCTCCCCCGAGCGCTTCTCTGAAGAGGAAGAGCCTTCGGTAGTAAGAGGGCTAGGAAGGAGTTAGATCCATGGACGGTAAGGGAGCCTCGAGCGCGTTCCAGATCTGCCTCTCCTGCTTCGAATGAGGAGGAGTCCTCTACCAGGAAGATTTTGATAAATATGCAGGAACAACTAGCGTCTTTGGTAGGAGTCCTTTCCAAGGAGCCTTCTTGTAAAAAGGACGATAAGCTTCCTATAAAAAGATCTAGATACCGATCGCCTGTCAGGCGCAACGAGCCTTCTAGGGGAGTTGTCGCACAGGCAGCCATCTCTGGGGGGGAGCGAAGCACCAGACAGGCGAGAGGTTGAAAAGGAAGTAACTCCTGCCAAGCGCCTGGCGCCAGCCAGAAGCCAGGCGCCAAGTAGGCGCCAGAGAACACCTGATAGTGAGGTTGATTTTGAAGTACTCACGGGAAGAGAGGAGTCTTTCAGGTGCAAAGAGCCTGATTATTATCAAGATCGTTCAAGGCCCAGAACGCCAACCAAGCGCCAGGCGCCAGCTAGAATAGAGGAAGCGCCTGATAGGAGCGAATTGCCTGCCAGGCGCAATGCGCCTGCCAAGCGAAATGCGCCTACCAGGCGCCAGGAGCATTCTGAGCGCAATGCACCTGCCAGGCGCCAGGAGTATTTGGAGCGCGATGCGCCTGCCGGGCGCCAGGAGTATTCGGAGTGCGATGCGCCTGCCAGGCGACAGGAGTATTCCGAGTGCGATGCGCCTCCCAAACGCCAGGAGTATTCCGAGCAAGATGCTCCTGCTAAGCGCCAGGCGCATTCTTTACAAGAAAAGCCTGACAAGCTCCAGGAGTTGTCCAGGCACCAGGCGCAATCTATCCAAGACTCTCCTAAGGATAGGCGTAGAGAGAGAATAACTCTTATTCCCTCTCCTGTTAGAAGTGCTTCTTCTTCGGAGAGGAAGAAATCAAAGGAGGAGACAGACGAAAGAAGGGAGCTTTCTCCTTCCGATCCTCTTAACTTAGAGGACATTTCGGAAGACGAGATTACAAATAAAGAAGGGCTTTCGAATTATAAAGTTCTTTCTTCTCTCCTTCTAGAAGAGTATGGAGATTCCTTCTCCACGTTTCTTTTTTCGAGCACGAAATCGCACAAGTCTCCGTCCTTCCTGAAAATGAAACCGGCCATAACCATGAAGAGGGCCCTACAGTCGCAAGATCCCTGGATCAAGACGAAAAAGGAGTTAGGAAGGACAGTATTTTGTATGCCTCCTGCCAAACTAACTGGTAGAAGAGGCATATGGTATGAAACGGGAGAGAATATGGGATTGTCTCTTCCCATTTCGGCTGAATCAGACTTCTCGAGTCTTGTAGACTCCTCGAGGAGACACGCCTTGAACTCGGCCAGAGCAACATGGGGTCTTTCAGAGATGGACCATCTCCTCAAGGGACTTTTCCACACCTTGGAAGTATTTAACTTCCTGGATTGGTCCCTTGGGGTTTTGGCTAAGAAGTCCCAGGAAACGGAACATCTAAGCCCCAAAGCTTTGCATAGTATCTTGACATGCATAGATAAAGCTGTTCAAGATGGATCGGCGGAGGTCTGCTCCCTCTTTGGTGCGGGAATGCTAAAGAAGAGGGCGGTTTTTAGTGCTTACCTCACTAAGGCCGTCTCTCCTTCGCAGAGGTCCGCCTTATTGTTCGCCCCTCTCTCAGAACATTTATTCCCTTCTCAGTTGGTGAGAGACATTGCACATTCACTAACTGAGAAGGCGACTCAAGATCTCCTCAGGCAGTCTTCAAGGAAGAATAGGCCTGTGGCCAATGAGGAAAAGAAAGGGGCTCGTCCAGCTCAGCAGCAGCCCTTTCGAGGAGGCCCTCCAGCTAGATCGATTTCCAGAAGGAAGACAACAGAAAAAAGAGGAAGATCTTCCTTCCGACCCTTTAAGAAGGGAAAATGAAGAAAACGATTCTCCAAAACACCTGTAGGAGCCAGGTTGCAAGTCTTTGCGGAAGCCTGGGAAAAAAAACAAAATAGGAACCGACTCTTGGTCAATGTCATCATCAAGAAGGGTTATTATATCCCATTCAAGGACAGCCCTCCCCTGACATCAACACCGAGGGAACTGTCCGCCAGATACAAGAACCCTGTACTGATGGATACTCTTCGTCAAATGGTAGAACAAAGATATTGGGTAACAAAAGAGGTCAATCGAGCTGGTTACTGGATCACAACTCCCCGGGGTTTTACAATCGCTTGTTTCTAGTAGCGAAAGCTTCGGGGGGATGGAGACCAGTACTGGATGTAAGTGCGCTGAACAGATTCGTGGAAAAACAAAAGTTCAGCATGGAAACGTCTGCTTCAGTCTTGCAGCTCCTTCGTCAAGGAGATTGGATGGCGTCCCTAGACCTTCATGACGCCTACCTTTCCACATCCCGATTCATCATTCGTCGAGGAAGTACCTTCGTTTCATGTTGGAGGGAAGGATCTATCAGTTCAGGGCCCTGTGTTTCGGCCTGTCCACGGCTTCCCAAGTCTTCACAGACTTGATGAAAAATGTAGCAAGACGCCTACATTTGAAGGGGATAAACGTCTCCCTATACCTGGACGACTGGCTCATCAGGGCCAGGTCTCAAAAACAGTGTTTGGAGGATCTTTCAACAACTTTGGAACTGACGAAGTCATTAGGATTGATCGTAAACCTCGAGAAATCTCAGATGATCCCCAGCCAGAACATGGTTTATCTGGGGGGATTAGGATGGATCTTCCGGGGTTTTCGAGTATTTCCTTCTCTAAGAGAGAATAAAGAAAGGTTGCACCACAGTATCCAGCTTCTTAGGGAAGGAGCGCAGTTCAGCGAGGGAATGGTTGAGCCTTCTGGGACCCTTTCCTCGCTGGAAACAGTTCTTTCCTCTAGGAAGACTGCATCTCCGTCCTCTACAGTTCTTCCTGAGAAGGAGTTGGAATTGGAAGACAGGACAGCTCTCCGATACTTTTCCAATCTCAACAGAAGTGAAAGAATCATTTAAGGTGGTTGGTTACCCCCTTTAGAAGAGAACAGAGGTGTGTCCCCTGGAAGTGCGAACCCAACCTGATATTATTTTCAGACGCGTCGGAGACGGTTGGGGTGCAACCTTAGGATCCAGGGAAGTGTCGGGCACCTGTTCGGAAGAGCAGGTGTCATGGCGCACAAATTGCAAGGAGCTCTTAGCAATTCACCTGGCTTTAAAGAACTTCGAACACTAGTCAGAGACGGGGTAGTGCAGATAAATTCCGACAATACCACCGCTTCGGCTTATGTGAGAAAACAAGGAGGAACTCACTCTCTTTGCCCTATATGAACTGGCAAGAGATCTTCTGATTTGGGCAAATCAAAAGAATGTAACTCTGCTAACAAGGTTTGTCCAGGGAGAGGAACGTGAGAGCGGACAGACTGAGCAGGGAGGTTCCAGGTCCTTCCGACAGAATGAACCCTCACTCAGAAGTGTGTCAGAGTCTTTGGTCTCTTTGGGGAAGCCTCAAATAGACCTGTTCGCCACTTTCCTCTCCAAGAGGATACACATTTTGCGCTCTGGTAGACGATCCCCGAGCTTATGCAATTGACGCCTTCTCCTGAACTGGTCAGGGCTAGACGTGTACGCTTTTCCCCCATTCAAGATCCAGGGGGAGAAAATAGTCAGAAAGTTCGTGGCTCGAAGGGGACAAGAATGACCCTGATAGCCCCATTTTGGCCATCCCGAATTTGGTTCACAGAGGTAATGGAGTGGACGGTGGACTTCCCAGATCTCTTCCAAACAGGATAGATCTGCTCAAACAACCCCACTTCGAGAGGTACCATCAAAACCTACACCCGCTCTTGCTCTGACAGCCTTTCGACTATCGAAAGGCTTGTCAGAGCGAGAGGGTTTTCTCACAAGGCGGCAAGCGCAATTGCCAGAGCCCGCAGATCATCTACTATGCGACCAATCGAAGTGGGAGGTGTTCAGAAGTTGGTGTAGGTCGAAGAAGCTGTCCTCCTCCAATACCTCTGTGACCGATATTGCAGATTTCCTTCTTTTCCTGAAGGAAAAATCGCATCTTTCTGTACCGACTATTAAGGGATACAGGAGCATGCTTTCGGCTATATTCAGGAACAGAGGATTAGATTTGGCCAATGATAAGGATTTACACACGATCTCATTCGTTCCTTCGAAACATCAAAATTGGATAGAACCCAGAGTTCCGAGCTGGAATCTGGATGTGGTCCTGAAATTCCTGTCTTCTGAAAGGTTCCAACCACCTCACACGCTTCCTTTCGAGATATTACAAGGAATTGTCTGTTTCTGCTGTCTCTCGCTACGGCGAAAAGAGTCAGCGAGCTGCACGCCCTTGAGTCACAAGTTGGTTTCAAGGGAGACTCTGCGATTTGTTCGTTCCAGACTCTCTTTCTTGCTAAGAATGAGAATCCCTCGAATCCCTGGCCCAGGAGCTTCGAGGTGAAAGGCCTGATAGTCTGGTAGGCAGAGAGGTCCTTTGCCCGGTCAGAGCACTTAAATTCTATCTGGACAGAAAGAAGCAGTTGGGGGGTTCGCAACACGGTCTATGGTGCTCGGTAAGGGACCCCAAAAGACCGATGTCTAAGAATGCCTTAGCCATCTTTGTAAGAAGCGTTATTACCGAGGCGCATAAGAACTGCCCAGATGTCTCTTTTAAACTGTTAAGAGTAAGAGCTCATGAAGTAAGGGCAATCTCGATGTCTATTGCATTCCAAAGAAATATGTCTCTCAAGAATATTTTGGATGCAACTTATTGGAGATGCAACTCGGTGTTTGCATCTCATTACTTGAAGGATGTGCGCGTTACGTATGAGAATGTCTCTAGGTCCGTTTGTGTCAGCACAGACGGTTCTGGGTACTGGAGCGAGCACCGATCCTTAAATAAGTGTACGTAACCCTCTTGTTGGATACGTTCTTGGTTTCCTGTGGAGGGAAGTGTCAGATGTCGCACAGGCGGCCTTCACTTCTCTTCAGTAGGAGATCAAGTGGGTTAACTGCCTTTTAGAGGGGTAACAAACAAAATTTTTTTTTGTACTTTCGTGTGTGTTTTATTTTCGAGTTTTTGGTTTTTTGGTTTTTGCTAAGAGTTTGGGGATGGCTCTTGGCAATCTTAGAACTAACACGGGTGTTAGGATCGGGTGAGGGCGGGATCGGTTGTGTGCTCCTTAAAGAAGGCGTGTTGTCATATAATCGGATTAGCACCCATTGACAATGCCAGTCAGGCTCTGCCGATTAAGTGGACAAGACCCCATCGACAGACCCACAAGAACTCTTGGCCGCAGATCACTATCTCGCTAAGGCTCTTGAGGTGAAGCAGACTCCTAGGCAGTAGCCACGAAGTCTTCCACCTAATCAGGTAGGAACCAAGGTCTATAAATACCTACAACATATGTTGTTTACCTGTCTATTCAGTAGTTAGCTGTCTCTTGCCCTCCACCAAAGGGTGTCAATCAGCTAAGTATATATCTGACTGACAGGTAAGTTGAATGTATGAAAATGATATTGTTATGATACAATAAAGTTTCATACATACTTACCTGGCAGATATATACGATTGATGACCCACCCAGCAGCCTACCCTGCAGGAGACAGGTGGAAGAGAAAATCTGATAGAAAACGGGAATGGTTCCTAGTCCTGCCACCCAGAGCAGGGCGGTAGATCACCTGACCTACCTGTAGCAGGTGCCGCAAAATTTGAATTTCTGTCGGGGACGGCGGAGTCGATAGCTAAGTATATATCTGCCAGGTAAGTATGTATGAAACTTTATTGTATCATAACAATATCATTTCTGGGCTCAGCTCGTGTCGCTGCGCGAATATCCTTTAATCTATTATTTCTAGGTAAATGTACTAACACATACCAGAGAATAAATAAATAAAGAAAAAGGTCAGTATAACTGACTCGCTCACCCTCCAAGAGGGTGTCGGTATGAACACTATGGCGAGTGAGACCACTACCACGAGCCAAATGCCAAAAGAATTCTCCCACTACAAAATCCCCCAAGAGGAGAGCCGACCCACCCCAGAGTGGGCAGCACCTACTACTACTACTCCATCCCATGCTGCCGACTGCTGCGCCTCTGGTGGACATCCTTTTAAGTTAGCGCACCCAAGTCAGACGTGCCATTTTTTACTCTGTGTTTTTTTTGTGTGCCCTTACTTTGGATTTATTTACCATGGAGCGTGCAGCCATCGCAGCAGCTAAGTTAAGTACTCAGTGTTTATTGCTATTTTTGTTTTTCCGGCCCTGAGCCCGTATTTGCCGTTTTTTAGGTATAAATACGAACTCTAGGTCGGAAGCATGGCAGCATGGTTCTGCCTCGTGGTGGGTTCGTTCTTGGTCGCCCATACCCAGAACATCCCCTTACTTAAGTACGCTTTATTTTATTATCCGCTTTGTTTAGGGTACGGCCTACACGGTTTTGTCATGCATGCATGTCTTTTTCCTCCTGTAGGCCCTTCCATCCAGACCCCAGCCACGGCTCTTAGTATCGGCCTCGGCTGGCTTTGAGTGGTAGAACTTGCTTTCGGGTTTGTCGGTACACTCCTGGATTTTTTCTCCTACTATATTGTTTTCTTTCTTTCAATTTTATTATTCATTTTATTTATATGTATTTGTTAGGTTAGCTAGGCGTCTGGCTTGCTGAGCCTAGGTCATGGCCCATTGGGCCTATATGCTACCGCTCTTCAGTTTCGGTTGCTTCCCGATAGCATCTCTCTGATCATTTGGTTATGTTTCTTGGCTTAGTTGTTGTTATTATCGCCCCGTGGTCACTACGTGGATCACCGAGGCAAGGCCAGAACGCCTGTCCAGTCACCTTCCCCCCCTCCCGCTCTGCTATAGAGTCGGGGGGACTGGGTCGGTCTGCCCATGCTCGCTACCGCATACCCGAGCTGCCTCCCTCTCTCCCCAGGCGGAGGGAGTAGAGGGACGGGGACAGACCCAGACTGGACTCGACCTCTCCGGCTTCTCGGTCCGGCCGGATGGTAAGGTGGGGGGGGACTGGCCTTTCCCCCCTCCGTTGCTACCCCGTCGCTCCGTTGCTAGCCCGAGTCTGTATGCCCTCTTGCTCTTTCCCACCTACTAGGGCTCCTTTACCACCGGAGACCTGGCATCCAACGGAAAGGTGCTAGTCCACCCAGCAGGGTGGACCGGAAACATACAGTCGGTCCCTCTAACCACTCCGTCTCGCGGAGTTACAACACTCCGTCACGCACTGGACTTAGTCCGGTACGTTAGAAATTTAGGTTTAAGATCTTTTATGTTAAACATTTAAGTTTATCTTAAGTACCTTAAACCATCCCCCCTCCCTTTCTGTCCCACGGATCCCTCCGGGGGTTATAGCCTATTCAGGCGATTAAGGGAGGGGTTATGCCAAATTTTTTCCGAGCTCCAGCATGCAACGGAGTTCTTTTGTCCTTTAGCCTGTAAGTGATAGTCTTTAAGATACTCAGGTGTGTCTTTTCACTTACAGACCACCACTGTGAGCATCCGGGATGCGCCGCCACACTTCAGGACCCCTTGTGGACACGAAGTTTGCCGGTCCCATGCTCCATGCGCGATCCGCACGGGGACATCAAGGTCTGGTACCACGAGACGTGTACCATATGTTACGATCTGGTGAGCCAGCTGTTAGACGGGTAAGTATTCTAACTCCGAAAATTAAATGGTTCTCATTTTTTATAGTGCTTAAGTTTTTACATTAATCACTCTAACTTAAGGTAGAATTCAGGGGGCCTTATACCCCGCCCCTATAATTTTAAGTTACGCTTAAGTTAGTTTTAGTTTTAAGTTATTCTTAAATCTAATCAATACCCTCTCTTCCAGGCTCCGGCTGTGAGGGATACGCACTGGCAACCCTGCGGGCCTGGGTCGGCGGTTTCGGGAAGAACGCCGCCAAGGGTATGCCCTACAAATCCTTGAGAAGAGGTTGGCGGTACTAATCTTCCCCGGAGGCAAGGCGACAGGATACGTCGACCCAGCAGAATGCGGCCCCGACTATCGCCTTCATCCAGCAACAGCTGGCTGCCTCGTTGACAGACCAAGGCCAGGATATCTCCTCGGAAGTGCGCGACGCTTGACATTAATGTAGAACCCATGGTAGGTGTAGACGACCTGTTGGTCGAGGTAGGTAAGTTGGACACCCAGGGATACCCTTGGGTGCTACTGGTTCTTCTACTCCTGCAACCTCTCCATCCTTCCAAGGCTTTACGGGTAATGAGTTGTATACTTCTCCTGACGCTTCAGTTAGACCCAAGGTCAAGGGTCAAACAGTGAAAACCTTGACGAAGACGTCGTCGTCGTCTAAGAAGACGGCTTCGGCGTCATCCTCTCGTAAGTCTCCGGCTGGGAATCCCGGAGCAGAGAGATCTAAAGCTTCTGGGTCCGGCTCTAAGTCCTCGAGGAGTAGATCCTCCAGGGAGAGATCTCACACTCCAGCGGAGTCGTTAGTTCCGCTACCCTTGGTTCCAGTTCAGGGCCACCCTTCCACCTCCGCAGCAGCTCCGGCTTTGGACGCCAACGCTGGCCTCTTACAACAGGTGGGCGATCTGGTTGGGTCTGCCCCAAAAATAGCATGGAACAAATGTTCTCTCGGTTGTCGGATAGGATTACTTCTCAGGACACCATTATAGCCGGACTGAGCCAAGCTCCTCTAGCCTCTCCTCCACCTTTCACCACAGGTGGAGCCCAACTTCCCCGTATGACTCTCTTCCTCCGTTCTCAATGAACAACCCTTGGAGAGTAGCGTCATACGCCCCTTCCAAGACGGGTCATCTCTATCCCGGAATGTGGAACTCGGAGGATTGAGGACTTCGAGTTCTACCCGGAAGACCTTCAGCCTCCGTTCATCGGCTACGCCAGGCTCACCGCCTCAGCCATGACTCGGGATGACAAAGTACCAAAGGAGACAGTCCTCTATTCACGTGACCGCAGGCTCAGAGAGAATGGCTCAGGTGTCTAGAGGACATGGATTGTTCCAATACGAAAATCCAACCTTTCAAGAGCCCGTTTACGATCTTTACGATGGAAGAGAGTACCCCGCTCCCTTTCCTGACAAAGATCGCGACAACGACTATTCCAGCAGCCCAGAAGGGGGATTCCATGCCTCAACTGAAGGAAGCAGATCCTACATCTCCTCTACTTCCTTCAGCCGGTGAATTGTGGGAAGACTTACCTAACACCTTCTCAGCGGGCAAACTCAAACCAGACTGTGCTATGGAGCAGTTCTTCGGAGAAAGCTTCCCTAGGCTTCCAGATAGCCTTATTCAGGCAGGAATGCGGAAAAGCCAATCGTCGGTTAGCCAGGTCCATTAATTCCATGGCTATGACCGAGGTGGCTACCATTGCCTATGGGTCGGAACCGCTCTTCAAGCTTATTACCAAATCTTTGACTCAAACGGTGCAGTCAGATATGTTTGAGTTTGCCACTGCTAGGACGAATTGTAGGAAGCATGTCCTACAAGAAGCAACTATTCGGCACGAGCCGAATAAGTTGCTTGCGTCAAGCATCTGGGGAGCAGACCTCTTCCCAGAAGCGATGGTGAAGGAGGTTCAGTCAGAGGCTACGAGATTGAACCCGAGCCTTAAAGACCGTTGGGGTCTTACGGCCAAGAGACGTCAGGACCAAGTCGGTAAGGGTAAGGCTCAGAGGAAACCTAGACGTTTCCAGCCCTACCAGAAAAAGCAACCACGCTTTTCTCAGCAAGTTCCGGCTGTTCCCTTGGTGCAAACAGCCCAACCTTCACCTCAAAGGCTCAATCGCAGCCGATCTACGTTTATCTCCCCTCAGCCTCAGCCCTCCACCTCTTACGCCCTCTCTCCAGCCTACAACCAGGTCTTCGAGGGTCAAGCTTCACAGAAGTATGACCGCTCGAGTAAGGGAGGCAGAGGTAAGCGATCCTTTCGTGGGAGAGGATCGGGAGGTCCTTCAATAGGGGAAAAACATTTCAGGGGAGGCCGAGGAGGCTACCAGAACCAATGAGGAATTTCAGGTAGGAGGGAGGCTGTTTCACTTTCGCCACCGGTGGAACTTCAGCAAGTGGGCTCAGAGCATTGTGTCAAAAGGCCTGGGTTGGAGCTGGTTTAACGAACCCACCCCCATCCAGACCCTTTCCGCCAACTTCCTTCCAAGGAATTGACGGAGTATGCGGAGATCTCCTTCAGAAAGGAGCTATAGCGAGAGTCAAAAAAGGTTAAAATTTCAAGGACGCTTGTTCAGCGTGCCAAAGAAAGGCTCACAAAAAAGAAGGGTAATCTTAGACTTGTCCCGCTTAAACTTAGCCATTCGCTGCGACAAGTTCAAGATGCTCACGATCTCGCAGGTGCGGACCTTACTTCCCGTGGGGCCGTCACCACCTCTATCGATCTTACAGACGCTTACTATCATATCCCTATTGCAAGACACTTCCGTCGTATCTGGTTTTTCAGATAGGAGACCAGACATTCTCCTTCAAGGTAGTTCCTTTCGGGCTCAACGTAGCACCCGGGTGTTTACGAAGCTGGCGGAATGTAGTAGTTCAACAACTCAGATCGCAAGGGGTTATGGTAGTAGCGTATCTCGACGATTGGTTGATCTGGGCCTCAACAGTCGAAGAATGCAACAAAGCAACACTGAAAGTGATTCAGTTCCTGGAATATCTAGGCTCAAGATAAACAGGACCAAGTCAAGACTCACTGCAGAGTCAAACTTTCAGTGGCTAGGCATTCAATGGAATCTATCCTCCCATACTCTGTCGATTCCATCATCCAAACCAAAAAGGAAGGAAATAGCGAAGTCAGTCAAGCAATTTCTGAGTCACAAACTGGCTTCAAGAAGATCTCAGGAAACGGATCCTGGGTTCTCTCCAGTTTGCTTCAGTGACGAACATCCTAATGAAAGCCAAACTGAAAGACCTAACCAGAATCTGGCGCTCACGAGCAAATGTCAGGTCCAGGGACAAATTATCCTCAGTCCCCCACTGATTCTAAAGAATCGACTCCGGGCCGTGGCAAAAGTCAAGAACTTGTCGGTGGTCAGTGCCCCTTCAGTTTCCTCCACCAGGGATCACCATCCACACAGACGCTTCATTAAGCAGTTGGGGAGGATATTCCCAGTTCAAGAAGGTTCAAGGAACGTGGTCACCTCAGTTCCGTCAGTTCCATATAAACGTACTGGAAGCAATGGCAGTGTTCTTGACTCTAAAAGGTTACGTTCGCCAAATACTCCCACATAAAGCTAGTCCTGGACAGCGCAGTGGTAGTACATTGTGTAAACAGAGGAGGCTCCAAGTCACGTCATCTAAATCATGTCATGGTAGCCATCTTCTCCCTGGCGGACAAGTTCAGTTGGCATCTCTCCTCCACTCACATAGCTGGAGTGAGAAACGTCATAGCAGATGCTCTATCCCGATCAGTACCTCTAGAGTCGGAATGGTCACTGGACAACAGTTCGTTCCAATGGATTCTTCAGAGAGTTCCAGGTCTACAGGTGGATCTCTTCGCATCCCAAGCGAACCACAAACTTCCGTGTTATGTAGCCCAAACTGGACCCTCTGGCCTATGCCACGACCGCCTGCTCTAGACTGGAACAACTGGGAGAAGATTTATGTCTTTCCTCCAGTGAATCTTCTCATGAAAGTGTTGAACAAACTCAGGACATTCAAGGGTCAAGTGGCTCTAGTAGCCCAGACTGGCCGAAGAGCAATTGGTACCCTCTCATTCTGGAACTGGGTCTTCGCCCTCTTCGGATCCCCAATCCCAGGCTCTCCCAGTCATAGCAAACGAAGACTGTGTTCGCTTCCTCAGGGATTCTCAAACCCTAACTTTATGGATTTCATGAAGTTTGCAGCGAAAGGGATGCGAACATTGACCCTCAGAATATTCTCTTCTTGGATCCGATAAAAGAGATTCAACTTTGAGACAGTATGATGCTGCTGTCAAAGTTAGCAACCTTCCTGAAAGAATCAGATATTAGGATCATGACAATCAATTCAGCTATATCCTTTTTCAGATCCTTATTTGAAAAAGGCTTAGCAGCTAGCACAATTACGACAAACAAATCAGCCTTGAAAAAGATTTTTCAATTTGGGTTCAACATAGACTTGACAGATTCCTACTTCTCGTCTATCCCCAAGGCGTGTGCTAGACTTAGACCTTCTGTAAGGCCTACGTCAGTATCATGGTTCTTAAACGATGTTCTAAAACTGGCTTCAGAAACCAATAATGACACATGCTCGTTTATAATGCTCTTAAGAAAAACCCTCTTTTTATTAAGCTTGGCCTCAGGAGCTAGAATTTCAGAACTGTCGGCTTTATCCAGAGATCCGGATCATATTCAGTTCCTTCCCACAGGGGAAGTGCTACTTTCTCCGGAACGTAGCTTTATAGCTAAGAATGAAGATCCTTTGATGAGGTTGGGAACCATGGAAGGTACTACCCTTCCACAAGATGTATCTCTTTGCCAGTTTCAACCTTGCGAGCCTTTCTATCTAGGACCTCCTCATCCTCATCGGGTCCTCTCTTTAAGAGAGAAAAAGGTGGCACTTTATCTATTAAAGGCATCAGGCAACAAATCCTGTACTTCATTAAACAAGCCAATCCTGACTCTTTCCCTAAAGCACATGATGTCAGGGCAGTAGCCACCCCTCAATTAACTATTTCCAACATATGAACTTCGATGAGTTGAAAAGTATACTGGATGGAAATCGCCGACAGTTTTCAAACGTCATTACTTAAAGTCCTTGGAAGCTCTGAAATTTTCAGCAGTTGCAGCGGGGAACATAGTTTCCCCTGACTCTAGCTAATCTTTAGTAGAAGATCCAGTCCTCCTTTCTACCTGCCTCACCCAACAGTTTGTCTATTCCTGCCTTGTTCATTTACGGTCACCTTGTGTCTTAGCTGCTTTTATGATGATTGTGGGTGTCCCTTATTTTTTTGCTAGGGACACCTCACAATTTGATGATGAATTATTGATATGGTGGATGTCATCCCCTTATTTTTAGGTGCTAGGGGATACATCTTATTGTAGTGGTTACGGGTTTTGTATATTAAGTTATATACATTCCTTATATATGATTATGGTTGAGTTTGTTTGTTCAACTTATTATGTTAATTGCTCTATAATTTTTGATACATAAGCTTTACACAGATACCATTTTGGTACATATATGCCATATTACCTCTGTATATATGTAAATTACCCTAAGTTAAGAAATATTATTAGAATTAAGTGTAATTTAAGCAATATTTCTATTTTTGTACCACTGTGTATATGTATCCTTATTAGCAATTATATTCTTTTACTTTTATTTTATCTTTATTTGAGACCTCTTTTAATTTGTTGATTTTCTTTACAATCTTGTGCTATTTCTCTGGTACGATTTCGCGCAGCGACACGAGCTGAGCCCCAGAAAAAGGGATTTTGACGTAAGGAAAAATCTATTTCTGGGCGATTGGCTCGTGTCGCCAGCGAAATCCCGCCCTACCCATCCCATCGCCAAGATTGTCTGCTAACTTCAGGATGGCCACCAGAGGCGCAGCAGTCGGCAGCATGGGATGGAGTAGTAGTAGTAGGTGCTGCCCACTCTGTGGGTCGGCTCTCCTCTTGGGGGATTTTGTAGTGGGAGAATTCTTTTGGCCTTTGGCTCGTGGTAGTGGTCTCACTCGCCTATAGTGTTCATACCGACACCCTCTTGGAGGGTGAGCGAGTCAGTTATACTGACCTTTTTCTTTATTTATTTATTCTCTGGTATGTGTTAGTACATTTACCCTAGAAATAATAGATTAAAGGATATTTCGCTGGCGACACGAGCCAATCGCCCAGAAATAGATTTTTCCTTACGTCAAAATCCCTTTTTTGTAATAATGAAAATACCCCTGTGCCATAAATGACTGTTCATAATGTCAGTTTGTAGAAAGGAAGACTTGCATAGATAGCTCTCCTCCTCAAATAATGCTCACCTGATCTGGGTCAAATACAAGTATACATTAATTTTTTAATTTTATGTTCTTATGAGATTTTGTTTATATTTCAGTGAAATATTGAAACGTTCTTTTGAAGATGAGGGGCAGCAAGAAAGGGAGAAGGTTCTCAGAGTAGATGATGACCTTGAAGATGGGTAAGCAAGCTTCACAGCTTTATTCAGTACTTTTCTTGACTTCATTTTAGACTATGATTTAGTTTTCTTTTATCATCTACAAATTAATGGATTAGGTTAAGTGCATTAGATACATGTACATATAAATGTGTATGTTACATGCATAATTTTTATGATAAGCATTCAGAATAAAAAATATAGTACATATTATAATGATGACATATTAATCCTTTCTTTTATATAAGTAACTTACCAAGTAATTACTTGGCTAACGATTATGCCTCGCACGACATCCTAAATTAAAAAATTCACAAACAAGTGACTGTTACAAAGCGTGGGTAACAAGCTCTCTCTCCCACCACGTGGAGCTAACGAGCGACAGAAGCCATCGTTGTCATCCTTATTCATGCAGTGCAGTCAACAACATGGCATTGTGCTCCTGAATTCATGCTCACTGGTTTGCTGAAGTTGGTGATGTACCCACTCTTTGGTTTTCGACTGTTGCCTTCAGTTAGTTTTGTCTTGTAACTTTAGGATTTTTCTTAGCTTTAGTTATTCAGTATGTCTGATTCTAGCACTTCCAGTCTTTGCTATTATAGCGAAGGCAGCAAAAGTAGACAAACCAAGCTGTGCTGTGATTCTCATACTATGTGCAATAAGTGTAGGGGGCAGGTTTGTACGAGAGAGAGCTTACTTGCAGTGAGATGAGAGTAGGTGGAAGCTTCATGAATCATCCCTGAATAAGTTGGAGAAGAATAGGATTAGACAGGCAGCCACTTGCGCTGAAAGTAAGGCCTCTATTAGTAGAGAAACTTTACCTAGGTCTAAGGCAGACTCTGGTCTCCCATCTGTATTCCTCCTTCTTTTCCCCTTTCTACTCCCATTCTTCTGAACCTGATGCCATTGCCAGTCTTGGATCTAGAATTAATTCTAAAATTGACAAGAAGTTTAACTTTATTGTAAGTTCTGTGTCCGAGTTAGGGGCATCCCTTCAAGCCCTCATGGACAAGGTTGAGAGTGTTTGTGGTTATAAAGTAAACAGTGATAGTGTCCGGGGAAGTGTTAGTGGAGGAAGTTACAAGGATACAAGGATTAGGATGTCTCAAAGACTTAATAGTCCATCCTAGGAGACATCGTGTGCTCATTTATCTCTAGTAGCAGGTTTTACTGTTCATTCACAGTGTCCTAATGATTTTGTCTAGCTTTCTTTCAAACTTTTCCATACTATTGCTGTTTGCAACTTATGGTAGCAGTTTATTCCATGTGTCAAATATTGTATATGTAAAGAAGTTCCCACAATGGGATGTGTTGTATTTTCAGTTCTAGTTTCCAACATTATTTCGTGTCTGGTTTTCGTTTAATTTAAATAGGATATTGTCTACTTTTGTTTTGCCTTTCAATATTTTAAATGTTTCTATTAGTTGTTTTCGCATTTGTCGTGTTTCTAAGCCATACATGTTCAGGCTCTAGTCATCTTTGGTAACCTATTTGCCTGATGGATGGAATTAACTTTGTGGCTCTTGCTTGTACCCCTTCTAATCTATTTATGTCTTTTCTTAGTGTTGATGACCAAAACTGTACTGTATATTCAAGATTAGGTCAAACTATTCATGTGTAGAGCTGCAGCACTGTTTCCTTGTTTCTGTATTTGAACTGCCTCTTTATGTATCCCACTAGTTTCTGTGCCTTCTTTTCAGCTTTTATGCACTGTTTTGTGTATTTTAAGTCCTTGGTAATAATGACTCCAAGGTCCTCCTCTTGTTCTACACTATTTATGTCATTTCCAAGCAGCATGTAGCTGGCATGAGGGTTGTTTGTTCCTAGTATTTGTAACACTTTACTCTTATCCAAGTTAAAAGGCATTTGCCATCTTTTTGATCATTCATGTTTTCATTAGATCATTTCTTAAACTTTCCACTGCATCTGGGTCTGCTGCATTTACACTTAGTTTGGTGTCATCTGCAAATTTGGCTATCCTGTTAATTAAGCCTACATCATTGTCATTAATGTAAATCAAAAGCAAGAGAGGGCCAAGGGCAGAACCCTGAGAAACTCCGCTTGTTACATCTGCCAATTCTGATTCTTCACCATGGATTACGACTCTGTTTTCTGTAAGTTAGCAAGTCTTCAATCCAGTCTGCTATTTCTCTTACAATTCCTAAAGCTCTAACTTTTGTCATTAGTTTCTTGTGTGGAACTTTGTCAAAGTCCTTTTGAAAATCCAAGTAGAGTATATCTATTGCTCTACTACTGTTGTAAATACCAAGAGGTTTGATAGACAGGATCTGTTTTGTCTGAAACCATGTTGGCTGTTTAACAAGAAGTTGTTTCTATCAATGTGATCCACAATTTGATCTGCAATTATGGACTCAAAAATCTTACAACGACCGACATTAGATAGATTGGTCTATAATTTCCCGGTTCTTCTCTTAGACCTTTTTTTGTGGTTTCCCATCCCGTCAGTTCTAGTCAAAGGTCACTGTCCTGCTCCCCTGCACCAGGAAGAAGACATACCAGAGGTCCAAGGGAGACTGATGGAGTTTGCTCACAGGCTTCTGCCTCCTCTGTTGATCTTGTTGTTAAATCCAAGGATTTGACCGACTGCCGTTGGAAAGGCATGTCAGTGGATGTGCGCCGCTTATCCACCAGTTCAGATTCGGAGTCAGATCATGGGCATTGTAGACGCTACCTTAACCCTTCTAGACTATTTAAAAGGCATATGCTGGATTCAGCTCCCAAGTCTCCCGTGCCGATCAAGCGGCTAAGGGACACCTCCGACATTGCTCTTCCTTCATGCAGCTATGGGGTAGATCCTTCAGTGTTTGCACCGATGCAGTTGCCTACTCATCCATGGGATTCACTTGTGCTTTGTTCTCCCAAGAATGCTAAGTGCCAGAAGCCTCATGCTAGTCACCTGACATCTGGACTGGGATCTTAGGCTG
>NC_087200.1:97510196-97517696 GCF_015104395.2 Macrobrachium nipponense | reverse complement strand
TCGCCGGTCGGTAAACAACTGTTTACAGACCTCCGCCTAGGATTTTGAAACTTCATTAGCCGCTTAAGTATCCTAATTATTCTTTCGATTATTGACTTGGATTTGTGGCTAGGCATACGCTATCGTAAATTTTTTCATTGCATTTCATGTCTGAAGCTAGTTAGCCTAGTTTCAGACTTTGTTGTCTGCATGGGGCAAGGTGAGGCTACCGGAACTTTCGGTAGACACTCGCTTAGTATATATGACGTTTACATGTTTTCTTTGCATAAGTTCAATGTAATTAGTGTAATGTGACTGATTACGGAAGAAGTAGGATTCATGTACGCTTTTTAGAGCATGTTAGAATCAGGAGTTTTCCTCCACAGTAAACAGAAGTTAGAAATAATGAACCTTCTAACCTCCTGTAGTTTTTATTTTTGCGCTAACCCTGTGGTATGGCTTACGGGCCTAGAAGAAGTGTCTGCTAGAGGATTACATCAAGTAATCTTAGACTAAAGTGCTCGCGCTCCAATCAGTGTTGTGAAGGGTAGTGCCCCCCCCCTTGTGTTGTGGAGGGGGCGTCAGATCGGCCCCAAGAATGCCTCTAGGCCTGGACCTCTGTCGGACTCCCAGGACTCAGGGAGAGGGCATGTCGAAAGCCGCAAGAGGGTTACGGGGGCTCCCCACCGATCTGGCGTCCCTTCGGCAGGACCTGTTGACGCTTCCCAGGCTGCTAAAGATCGTGCACGTGCACGAATCTTGAAGGATTGCTTCTCGTCCTCCGAGGCGTCCTCCCCGCGCAAGGGTTGGAGCTCTCGGAAGGACTCGCGCCCTCTAAGAAGCTTTAGAGAAGGGGACGCTTCACGTCCTCTCTCTCGTCAGGAGGGAACGTAAGATCGGCCCCATAACGCCTCTAGGCCTAGACCTCTGTCGGACTCCCAGGAAACCAGGGAGAGGGCATGTCAAAAGCCGAAGGAGGGTTACGGGTATTTTTCATGCTGATCTGGCTTCCTTTCAGCAGGTCCCTGTTTTGTCGCTTCCCAGGCTGCCGAAGATCGAGCACGTGCACGAATCTTGAAGGATTGCTTCTCGTCCTCCGAGGCGTCCTCCCCACACGAGAGGATGAAAGAGTCCTATGCCCTGTCAGGGCTCTCGAATTTTATTTACATAAACGAAGGAAGTAAGAGCTCCTTCGGTAATTTATGGTGCTCAGGAAGAGACCACATTTACCCTTTTCGAAGAATGCACTGGCTCTTTTCCTAAGGGACATATTAAGGAGGCTCATTCATCTTGCCAGAAGAGTGATTTGAGCCTCCTGCGAGTGAACGCTCATGAAGTTAGAGCTGTTTCAACCTCGCTAGCATTCCAAAAGAATTTGGTAATCAAGGACATTCTTGATTCCACCTTTTGGAGGAGCAACTCAGTATTCGTCTCCTCTCCTCATGGCGCTCCCATATACGTTATGTAACGTTCGCTTTACTTCGAAAAAGCAAGCTGATAAGTTTTGACGTCCCGGCAAGCTGCTTTGCACAGTCAAACAACTTATGTCTCTGGTTCGGCATAAGAAGGGCAATTTAGACGTGAGGAAGCTTTTGGAGGTGCTCGACGTCCTATAAGTAGAGACATTCTCCAGGACGCTCGGCAAGCACCTTGCGAGGGTGTCTTTCGGACGCTCGGCGTTCCTTTGGCTGAGTGCGTTTCTGGAGATGTTCTTTTGCATTACTAAGACGCAAGTTGTCGCACAGGCGGCCACTGTCTTTGTAAGAAGGTATGAAGGTCTTTAAGGCCTCCGTCTTGAAGACGAAAGCCATACGTCTTCCTTTAGTGTTCACACACTTCAGGAGCAGCGTGCGGCTCTCCATGGAGACTCGCATGAGGACGTCCCTTGAAAATATTCAAACGTCATACGCAAAACGCGGTTCGTCATAACATTGAGATGTTGGCAAGGTCGCTCGCCAGGACGCCCTCTTGGCGGGCTTTGCATGCATCAGGCTGCTCAACAAGATCCTCTCTGAAACGTCGTTCAGAAGACTTGGTGTTCTCTGCTCAGACACGGCTACCGCAAGCTAAGCAGGACGTTTTTTTGAGGACGCTCTGCATGACGCTTTCCAGGACGCTTTTTGAGGACGCTCGGCAGGACGCTTATGAGGACGCTTTTGTGGACATTCGCCAGGACGCTTCGGTGGAAGCTCGAGAGGAAAAGACTTGTAGAAGGCGTCTTATTTGCTGTTCAGGATGTTTCTTAGGACGCTTGACGCTTTCTAAACGCTCGTCAAGAGGAGGTTTTTCAGGACTCTCCACAGGACATTCCTTTACAGAAATTTTTAGAAAGGATTCGGAGTTAGCGGAGAGACATACCCGAATTTTTTCTTCGATCCCTCTTTCCTCTTCATCGATATGAGAATCGGGAAGATTATATACTCGGATTCCTGGGTGACTTTCGGTAATGTTAAAGGGTTTTCCCCTATTAGCAAAGTGCTAATAGTTTTGTCAAGTAAGGACGTTTTTCCCATTGTCAAGATACTAAACGTTTTGTCATTTAAGTGGGGGACCCCTCATAAATGGGGTAGTTCTCATTGACATAGATTTTAACGTTTTTATCGTTTAAGCGGATAAACTCATTAACAAATTTCGGAAGAGCTCTCATTCATTTTCAGAGGCTCATCCGGGGAGTAAGAAAAAGACTTGTAGACTAGATCCAGGAAGTCTTATGTCCAATATCATAAGAACATTGAACGGTCCTTTTCGATCCTCGTTCTCTCTTGATGATCTCTATTCGAATATTTACTCCCTTTTCCCTTGGCAAAGAGTCTTGGCAAAGAGTCAAGGAGTTCTTTTAAAAAGTCTCATTCATTAGAACGTCGACAGTCGTTTTCCTTTCTTTCTCTCTTCCTCGTCGAGGAAAGATGTAGTAGAGAATTTGATGTTCAAATTACTACAATACTTACGTAGTTTATCTTTGCGTCATTTTGCTAACGCATGGGTCAAGTCATATACGCATATCGTATTTACCTCTGCGGATAGAAGCCGAAAGAACTGTTGTTCTAATGTATTTATTTGACACTCCCTTCAACCTTCCAAGAGTTTTCGGAGTAAGAACAACTCTTCAGGCATTGTTACGACAACACCAACTCAGCTTCTGTATTTAGCGAATTTTGTTTCGTTTAAATAGGCCTGCTTGAGAGTTTCCTTTTGCTCGATAATATCATACCTATTCCTTCGTAAAGGGAGTAGCTGGCAACTCAGGCAGATATATTCTGTTCACCTTGAAGCTTTCCTTCGAGGAAGACTTCTCCTTCACTCTCTTTGATAGAGATCGAAGGTGGTCGATCTCCAATCCTTATTTTGTTTTCTTGAAGGAAAGAATTTAGGATGGAGATCGTTGTTCAGAATCCTATAAATATACTACGTATATTAACCTCGCGACATGATTCTACTAAGCAGTTGAATTGTCCGAGGGGTAGGCGCATATCCTAGTTATTCTACGGATTGCGACTTAGACGAGAAGTATTCTAATTGAACTGCAACTCGGGGTTGCCTGCAACCTCCCAGGAGTTTGTTTCAATTTTATATACTTATGGTTTTGTCACGACAACACCATTTCAACTTTTATTATTTACCGAAATTCGTTTCGCCTAAATATAATTGCTCGGCATATCTTTTATGCTCGGTGGTTCTAGCCGACGCATTCCTTTGTGGAATATGGATTACCTGGCAACTCAGGATGACGAGTCAGCGAGAGCTCAGGCTCAGCTACTGCGTATTGAACTGCCTGATAGCAGCTCAGTATCAGCTGGGCCTCCAAGATGCACGGTCGGTTATGTCTGTCTCTCTCTCTCCCCTGCTTTGATTGACTACCGAACCGTATCTCTGCCCAACAATCATGGACTTAGGCTTCTGATTAACGGGGATTCTCGCAATTATGAAGGACCATCTAGTACTGCTGTGACGATAGATTCCATCGCCTTCGATATTGCGAGAATTTTCAACAGAGATATCTCTTAGACTCTTTTCATCTTTTTCTTTTGTTTACCGCACGGTAACAGAAGTCTGTACAAGTCTCCCACTGACATCGCACTGCGATAATGCGAATGATTTTGCAGACATCTGAGTTTGTCTTTAAATATCTCATATTCGTAGGTGTACAATTGTTTTTCATTGTTTCAACCCGAATTAACAGATATGTCAAAAGGACATCGCCTACTCTCCGACCTGAAACGCTATACTTCCAAATGTTCAGCCCATGAGAAGCAGTTCTTCAGGCGGCTTTCCCCTGTGTTTTCATTACTGAAGAACGCCCCGCTTTCATTGCAACTACGACTTCTCACCGGACAGCAATGAAATAGCGGTTAGCGTTTTCAGTCATTTGTAAGCACAGGTTCAGAATCTTGAGAATCCTTCTCTCGATTCGTCTGTGAAGACGTAGTTGCATTCAATATCTACCTTCGTCTTCAACGGTACATAGCGATAAGATCTTCAAGAGTAATGGCAGTCTCTTGGCCAAGGCAAAGCAGTGCTGCCTATTTTCAGTGTTCAATCGGAGGAGGCCGTTTCTGGAGATAGTGAAGGGAAAATGACTGTTCCTCCACCTCGACCTCTGTGAATTTCCTTATGGTTCTATCTTTCCGTCTGAAGTATGAGATAAGCTAGAAGTCCTAACTATTGTAGAATATGCAAATATGTTGTTGACGGCCTCTAGGCTCAGAGATTCGGTTCTGTCAAACAACAAAGCTTCACGATCTTTGAGGTCTGTGGAGATCTTGAAATTCTCTGGATCAAAGGTTCCGGCATGGAACTTAGACGTAGTCTGAGTTTCTGATGCCAAAAGCATTTCGAACCTATCCTTTCTGCGAACTTAATACATGTGACCAGAAAGGCTAATATTCTAAAAGAACCGCCTCTAGCCCACGCAAAGAGGGTTAGTGAGGTTTTAGCCATCATCAGAGGTTTTGGCTTTAAAGGACATAATGCGGTCTGTCCTCTAAGCCTTCCGTTCTTGATAAGAACGAAAACCTGTCTAACCCTTGACCCGAAGGCTTGGAGACCAAGGGTATGGCACAAATTATTGGGCAAGGGCATTAGAGAGTGTGCCCTGTAGGGTCTCTCAAGTTTTATCTTGATAAAACTATAGAAAGTCAAGGTCAACGGACAATCTGCGGTGTTCCGTAAAAAGACACAGACTGGTTCATGTCCAAGAACACCCTGGCATTATAGCCAAGGAGTTCTTTTAAGAGGTCCCCTCATTCATTATGTTTTTTGCCATAAAGATTTGAGATTTTTTCGTTAATACGAATGCTCAAGAGGGTGAGGGCGCGGCCTCGGAAGCATTTCAACAGAGCATGACACTCAGTAAACATCTGAGTGCCACGCTTTAGCGAAGCAACTCTGTGTTCGCTTCACAGTCCCGACGGGAGTGAAGGACGACATTTGAGATCCGTAAGTCGCTAGGACCATACATATCCGTAGATATATTATTGGGGGCAGGAAGCAACACGAATCCTATCCTATAGAAAAGGGATAGGTGTGCTTTTAAACTTTGAAGGGTTTGGTCGCTTGAGGCGCGTTCCTTTTCTTTAGCCTAGAAGTTATGGAACTAACTTTGATAGGTTAGGTCAGGTGGTGGTTTTAGCTTCGTTGTGCCCATCAGAAGTATGGTCATATGGTCTAGTCACATTGTGGTCACGCCACCGTTGACAGATCATCTAGAGCGCACCAGCATTACAGGTCTCTACCTCGCTGGCAACTCTAGTAACGCAGAAGCAGACTTTGGTGACAGTAATCACGAAGTCGGCTATGCTAACAGGTGAGGAACCAAGATGTATATCATCTACTTAATTTAGTTTTCCAAAAAATCCTATTCTGTCTCTTCCCACCATCCGAAGGTGGGATTCAGCTATATATATATCTGTCAGGTAAGTTTCATGAACAAAATGTTATTGTTATAATACAATTAAGTTTGTTCATACTTACCTGGCAGATATATATAATTAAGTGCCCACCCACCTCCCCTCAGGAGACAGTGCACTGATAAAATATGAATAGAAAATGGGAATAGTTCCTGATATCCGCCTCTCACGGCGGGAATGGGTACTACCACCTGGCCGCCCACTGCGTGTGCCGCGAATTTTGAAATTCTGTCGGACTTCAGAGAATACAGCTATATATATATCTGCCAGGCAAGTATGAACAAACTTAATTGTATTATAACAATAACATTTTCACATGGGAGATCACCTCTTCCTCCCAACCCCAATCTAGATTTCTACTTGGATGCCTCGGATCGAGGCTAGGGAGCCCTTCTTGGGGAACTGCAGGTTTCTGGGGGACATGGTCTCCAGAGAGAAAAATATCATCAACATCAAGGAAATGAAGGCTATTTCATCTGGGTCTACTTCATTTCTACTTGTCCCTGCGCAATAAGATAGTGGTTGTGCATGTAGACAACACCACAGCCTTGTTGCATATCAAGAAATGGGAGCATGCACTACATTTCCCTCTGTCAGACGTCAAAAGAATTGCTTTTATGGGCCTATCAGACTTAAGTGACACTCATCATCTTCTTCATTCAGGGGAAATTAAATGTCCTGGGGGATGAGCTGAGCCATTGCAGACAAATCCTCCCCACCTAATGGACCCTGGATAAGAAGATTTCCCCCGACCTGTGGAGATTGTGGGACAGGCCCCTCATAGATTTGTTTGCAACATCAAGGAACAACCAACTGCCCTCCTCTTTTCTGCTATCCACCCTTGAATCCTGTGGCTTGGGTGACAGACTCCCTGCTGTTAGAGTGGTCAGATCTGGACCTCTAGCTTGGTCATGGAAGTCATAAAGAAATTTGTATCTCACAGCAATGTTTCAATGACTCTCATCACTGTTCTGGCTCACAAAAGGAATGGTTCCTGAACTCAACTTTCTTCGTCTTCTGGTAGACTGCCTGCAGCTGCTTCCCCCCATAGACCATGGCTACTCAGACAAGCACATTTCAGGAGATACCACCAAGGGTTTTCCACTCTTGCTCTGACAGGCTTTGGACTGTCAGAAAACTTGATTTTCATGGACTTTGCAGCAATAAGTAAGAATTACACTGATGGCATCTGTTGCTCACTAGCTCTTGCAGCGTGGGCGGGCTTGTCACCCCGCTTTGCCACAGTCACTTGTTTGCAAAATTTTGTTTTCATACATTCAACTTCCCTGTCAGATATATACTTAGCTATAGACTCCATCGTCCCGACAGAAATTCAAATTTTGCGGCACACACTGCAGTTAGGTCAGGTGATCTACCGGCCTGCCGCTGGGTGGCAGAAATAGGAACCATTACCGTTCTAGAACCAGATTTTTTCTGTCGCCGTATTGTAAACATATGTTTGTGGTACCTCCTGACTTGATTTTCGTGTTTCATCGCCATCGATCTTCTGGGCTGTCTTTTGCAGGGAAGTACTGGGTCTTTGGCTTGGCATACGCTTTTATTAACTTTTATTAACTTTTAATGAATTTGGCTTCAAAAATTTCGAAGAATATAT
>NC_087200.1:97499311-97509696 GCF_015104395.2 Macrobrachium nipponense | reverse complement strand
ATATATTCTTCGAAATTTTTTGTTTTGAAGCCAAAATTATCAATTAAAAAGTTAACTAAAAGTTAATAAAACAGCGTATGCCAAAGCCAAAGACCCAGTACTTCCCTGCAAAAGACAGCCCAGAAGATCGATGGCGATGAAACACGAAAATCAAGTCAGGAGTACCACAAACATATGTTTACAATACGGCGACAGAAAAAATCTGGTTCTAGAACGGTAATGGTTCCTATTTCTGCCACCCAGTGGCAGGCCGGTAGATCACCTGACCTAACTGCAGTGTGTGCCGCAAAATTTGAATTTCTGTCGGGACGATGGAGTCTATAGCTAAGTATATATCTGACAGGGAAGTTGAATGTATGAAAACAAAATTTTGCAAACAGTGACTGTGGCAAAGCGGGGTGACAAGCCCGCCCACCGCTGCAAGAGCTAGTGAGCAACAGACGCCATCAGTGTAATTCTTACTTATTGCTGCAAAGTCCATGAAAATCAAGTTTTCTGACAGTCCAAAGCCTGTCAGAGCAAGAGTGGAAAACCCTTGGTGGTATCTCCTGAAATGTGCTTGTCTGAGTAGCCATGGTCTATGGGGAAGCAGCTGCAGGCAGTCTACCAGAAGACGAAGAAAGTTCAGGAACCATTCCTTTGTGAGCCAGAACAGTGATGAGAGTCATTGAAACATTGCTGTGAGATACAAATTTCTTTATGACTTCCATGACCAAGCTAGAGGTCCAGATCTGACCACTCTAACAGCAGGGAGTCTGTCACCCAAGCCACAGGATTTCAAGGGTGGATAGCAGAAAAGAGGAGGGCAGTTTGGGGGGAGGGGGGAGGGGTTGTTCCTTGATTTGTTGCAAACAAATCTATGAGGGGCCTGTCCCACACAATCTCCACAGGTCGGGGAAAATCTTCTTATCCAGGGGGGGGGTCCATTAGGTGGGGAGGATTTGTCTGCAATGGCTCAGCTCATCCCCCAGGACATTTAATTTCCCCTGAATGAAGAAGATGATGAGTGTCACTTAAGTCTGATAGGCCCATAAAAGCAATTCTTTTGACGTCTGACAGAGGGAAATGTATTGCATGCTCCCATTTCTTGATATGCAACAAGGCTGTGGGTTGTTGGCTATCATCACAACCACATCTTATTGCGCAGGGACAAGTAGTTTTTTTAAATGAAGTAGACCCAGATGAAATAGCCTTCATTTCCTTGATGTTGATGTGGATATTTTTCTCTTCTGGAGACCATGTCCCAGAAACCTGCAGTTCCCCAAGAAGGCTCCCTAGCCTCGATCCGAGGCATCCAAGTAGAAATCTAGATTGGGGTTGGGAGGAAGAGGTGATCTCCCATGTGAAAATGTTATTGTTATAATACATTAAGTTTGTTCATACTTAACCTGGCAGATATATATAGTATCTGTATTCTCTGAAGTCCGACAGAATTTCAAAATTCGCGGCACACGCAGTGGGCGGTCCAGGTGGTAGTACCCATTCCCGCCGTGAGCGATATCCGGAACTATTCCCATTTTCTATCATATTTTTATCATGCCATTTAGGTCTCCTGAGGGGAGGTGGGTGGGGGGCACTTTAATTATATATATCTGCCAGGTAAGTATGAACAAACTTAATTGTATTATAACAATAACATTTTGTTCATGAAACTTACCTGACAGATATATTATATAGCTGAATCCCACCTTCGGATGGTGGGAAGAGACAGAATAGGATTTTTTGAAAACTAAATTAAGTATATGATATACATCTTGGTTCCTCACCTGTTAGCATAGCCGACTTCGTGATTGACTGTCACCAAAGTCTGCTTCTGCTTACTAGGTTGCCAGCGAGGTAGAGACCCCGTATGCTGTCGGGTGCGCTCTGATGATCTGTCAACGGGGGCGTGACCACACGGACGAGACCAGAAATGACCTACTTCTGAGTGCAACGAAGCTAAAACCACCACCTGACCTAACCTATCAAAGTTAGTTCCATAACTTCTAGGCTAAAGAAAAGGAACGCGCCTCAAGCGACCAACCCTTCAAAGTTAAAAGCACACCTATCCCTTTTCTATAGGATAGGATTCGTGTTGCTTCCTGCCCCCAATAATATATCTACGGATATGTATGGTCCTAGCGACTTACGGATCTCAAATGTCGTCTTCACATCCCGTCGGGACTGTGAAGCGAACACAGAGTTGCTTCGCTAAAGCGTGGCACTCAGGATGTTACTGAGTGTCATGCTCTGTTGAAATGCTTCCGAGGCCGCGCCCTCACCTCTTGAGCATTCATATTAAGAAAAAAATCTCAAATCTTTATGCAAACATAATGAATGAGACCTCTTAAAAGAACTCCTTGGCTATAATGCCAGGGTGTTCTTGGACATGAACCAGTCTGGTCTTTTTACGGAACACCGCAGATTGTCCGTTGACCTTGACTTTCTATAGTTTTATCAAGATAAAACTTGAGAGACCCTACAGGGCACAGGACTCTCTAATGCCTTGCCCAATAATTTGTGCCATACCCTTGGTCTCCAAGCCTTCGGGTCAAGGGTTAGACAGGTTTTCGTTCTTATCAAGAACGGAAGGGCTTAGAGGACAGACCGCATTATGTCCTTTAAAGCCAAAACCTCTGATGATGGCTAAAACCTCACTAACCCTCTTTGCCGTGGCTAGAGCGGTTAGAATATTAGCCTTTCTGGTCACGTGTATTAAGTTCGCAGAAAGGATAGGTTCGAAATGCTTTTGGCATCAGAAACTCAGACTACGTCTAAGTTCCATGCCGGAACCTTTGATCCAGAGAATTTCAAGATCTCCACAGACCTCAAAGATCGTAAGCTTTGTTGTTTGACAGAACCGAATCTCTGAGCCTAGAGGCCGTCAACACATATTGCATATTCTACAATAGTTAGGACTTCTAGCTTATCTCATACTTCAGACGGAAAGATAGAACCATAAGGAATTCACAGAGGTCGAGGTGGAGGAACAGTCATTTTCCCTTCACTATCTCCAGAAACGGCCTCCTCCGATTGAACACTGAAAATAGGCAGCACTGCTTTGCCTTGGCCAAGAGACTGCCATTACTCTTGAAGATCTTATCGCTATGTACCGTTGAAGACGAAAGTAGATATTGAATGCAACCTACGTCTTCACAGACGAATCGAGAGAAGGATTCTCAAGATTCTGAAACCTGTGCTTACAAATGACTGAAAACGCTAACCGCTATTTCATTGCTGTCCGGTGAGAAGTCGTAGTTGCAATGAAAGCGGGGCGTTCTTCAGTAATGAAAAACACAGGGGAAAGCCTGCCTGAAGAACTGCTTCTCATGGGCTGAACATTTGGAAGTATAGCTTGTCAGGTCGGAGAGTAGGCGATGTCTTTGACATATCTGTTAATTCGGGTTGAACAATGAACAATTGTACACCTACGAATATGAGATATTTTAAAGACAAACTCAGATTCTGCAAAATCATTCGCATTATCGCAGTGCGATGCAGCGGGAGACTTGTACAGACTTCTGTTTACCGTGGCGGTAAACAGAAAGATGAAAGAGTCTAAGAGATATCTCTGTTTTGAAAATTCTCGCAATATCGAAGGCGATGGAATCTATCGTCACAGCAGTAGATGGTCCTTCATAATTGCGAGAATCCCGTTAATCAGAGACCTAAGTCCATGATGTGGGCAGAGATACGGTTCGG
This sequence comes from Macrobrachium nipponense, assembly GCF_015104395.2. NCBI lineage: Eukaryota > Metazoa > Arthropoda > Malacostraca > Decapoda > Palaemonidae > Macrobrachium > Macrobrachium nipponense. The sequence continues at coordinate 97,506,015 of NC_087200.1, read as the reverse complement.
TAGTCAATCAAAGCAGGGGAGAGAGAGAGAGACATAACCGACCGTGCATCTTGGAGGCCCAGCTGATACTGAGCTGCTATCAGGCAGTTCAATACGCAGTAGCTGAGCCTGAGCTTCTCGCTGACTCGTCATCCTGAGTTGCCAGGTAATCCATATTCACAAAGGAATGCGTTCGGCTAGAACCACCGAGCATAAAAGATATTGCTCGAGCATTATATTTAGGCGAAACGAATTTCGGTAAATATAAAAGTTGAAAATGGTGTTGTCGTGACAAAACCATAAGTATATAAAATTGAAACAAACTCCTGGGAGGTTGCAGGCAACCCCGAGTTGCAGTTCAATTAGAATACTTCTCGTCTAAGTCGCAATCCGTAGAATAACTAGGATATGCGCCTACCCCTCGGACAATTCAACTGCTTAGTAGAATCATGTCGTGAGGTTAATATACGTAGTATATTTATAGGATTCTGAACAACGATCTCCATCCTAAATTCTTTCCTTCAAGAAAACAAAATAAGGATTGGAGATCGACCACCTTCGATCTCTATCAAAGAGAGTGAAGGAGAAGTCTTCCTCGAAGGAAAGCTTCAATGGTGAACAGAATACTAACTGCCTGAGTTGCCAGCTACTCCCTTTACGAAGGAATAGGTATGATATTATCGAGCAAAAGGAAACTCTCAAGCAGGCCTATTTAAACGAAACAGATTCACTAAATACAGAAGCTGATTGGTGTTGTCGTAACAATGCCTGAAGAGTTGTTCTTACTCCGAAAACTCTTGGTAAGGTTGAAGGGAGTGTCAAATAAATACATTAGAACAACAGTTCTTTCGGCTTCTATCCGCAGAGGTAAATACGATATGCGTATGACTTGACCCATGCGTTAGCAAAATGACGCTAAAGTAAACTACGTAAGTATTGTAGTAATTTGAACATCAAATTCTCTACTACATCTTTCCTCGACGAGGAAGAGAGAAAAGAAAGGAAAACGACTGTCGACGTTCTAATGAATGAGACTTTTTAAAAGAACTCCTTGACTCTTTTGCCAAGACTCTTTGCAAGAAAAGGGAGTATATTCGATAGAGATCATCAAGAGAGAACCGAGGATCGAAAAGGACCGTTCAATGTTCTTATGATATTGGACATAAGACTTCCTGGATCTAGTCTACAAGTCTTTTTTCTACTCCCCGATGAGCCTCTGAAATGAATGAGAGCTCTTCCGAAATTTGTTAATGAGTTTATCCGCTTAAACGATAAAAAACGTTAAAATCTATGTCAATGAGAACTACCCATTTATGAGGGTCCCCCACTTACTTAAATGACAAATGTTTAGTATCTTGACAATGGGAAAACGTCCTTACTTGACAAAACTATTAGCACTTTGCTAATAGGGGAAAACCCTTTAACATTACCGAAGTCACCCAGGAATCCGAGTATATAATCTTCCCGATTCTCATATCGATGAAGAGGAAAGAGGGATCGAAGAAAAAATTCGGGTATGTCTCTCCGCTAACTCCGAATCCTTTCTAAAAATTTCTGTAAAGGAATGTCCTGTGGAGAGTCCTGAAAAACCTCCTCTTGACGAGCGTTTAGAAAGCGTCAAGCGTCCTAAGAAACGTCCTGAACAGCAAATCAGACGCCTTCTACAGTCTTTTCCTCTCGCAAAGCGTCCCTGTCGAGCTTCCACCGAAGCGTCCTGGCGAATGTCCCTCCACAAAAGCGTCCTCATCCCAGCAAATGTAAAAATCCTGCCGAGCGTCCTCAAAGCGTCCTGCTTAGCCGTCCTGGAAAAGCGTCCTGCAGAGCGTCCTCAAAAAACGTCCTGCTTAGCTGCGAGCGTGTCTGAGCAGAAGAACACCAAGTCTTCTGAACGACGTTTCAGAGAGGATCTTTTTGAGCGCCCTGATGCATGCAAAGCCCGCCAAGAGGCGTCCTGGCGAGCGACCTTGCCAACATCTCAATGTTATGACGAACCGCGTTTTGCGTATGACGTTGAATATTTTCAAGGGACGTCCTCATGCGAGTCTCCATGGAGAGCCGCACGCTGCTCCTGAAGTGTGTGAACACTAAAGGAAGACGTATGGCTTTCGTCTTCAAGACGGGCCTTAAAGACCTTCATACCTTCTTACAAAGACAGTGGCCGCCTGTGCGACAACTTGCGTCTTAGTAATGCAAAAGAACATCTCCAGAAACGCACTCAGCAAAGGAACGCCGAGCGTCCGAAAGACACCCTCGCAAGGTGCTTGCCGAGCGTCCTAGAATGAATCTCTACTTATAGGACGTCGAGCACCTCCAAAAGCTTCCTCATGTCTAAATTGCCCTTCTTATGCCGAACCAGAGACATAAGTTGTTTGACTGTGCAGCAGCTTGCCCGGACGTCAAACTTATCAGCTTGCTTTTTCGAAGTAAAGCGAACGTTACATAACGTATACGGAGCGCCATGAGGAGAGGAGACGAATACTGAGTTGCTCCTCCAAAAGGTGGAATCAAGAATGTCCTTGATTACCAAATTCTTTTGGAATGCTAGCGAGGTTGAAACAGCTCTAACTTCATGAGCGTTCACTCGCAGGAGGCTCAAATCACTCTTCTGCTTGGCAAGATGAATGAGCCTCCTTAATATGTCCCTTAGGAAAAGAGCCAGTGCATTCTCGAAATGGGTAAATGTGGTCTCTTCCTGAGCACCATAAATTACCCGAAGGACCTCTTACTTCCTTCGTTTATGTAAATAAAATTCGAGAGCCCTGACAGGGACATAGGACTCTTTCATCCTCTCGTGACAGAGAGAGGACTGTGAAGCGTCCCCCTTCTCTAAAGCTTCTTTAGGGGGGCGCGAGTCCTTCCGAGAGCTCCACCCCTGTGTGGGGAGGACGCCTCGGAGGACGAGAAGCAATCCTTCAAGATTCGTGCACGTGCTCGATCTTCGGCAAGCCTGGGAAGTGACAACAGGACCTGCTGAAAGGAAGCCAGATCAGCATGAAAAAACCCGTAACCCTCCTTCGGCTTTTGACATGCCCTCCTCCCTGGTTTCCTGGAGTCCGACAGAGGTCTAGGCCTAGAGGCGTTGGATGGGGCCGATCTTACGTTCCCTCCTGACTAGAGAGAGGACGTGAAGCGTCCCCTTCTCTAAAGCTTCTTAGAGGGCGCGAGTCCTTCCGAGAGCTCCAACCCTTGCGCGGGGTAGGACGCCTCGGAGGACGAGAAGCAATCCTTCAAGATTCGTGCACGTGCACGATCTTTAGCAGCCTGGAAGCGTCAACAGGTCCTGCCGAAGGACGCCAGATCGGTGGGGAGCCCCCGTAACCCTCTTGCGGCTTTCGACATGCCCTCTCCCTGAGTCCTGGGAGTCCGACAGAGGTCCAGGCCTAGAGGCATTATGGGGCCGATCTGACGCCCCCTCCACAACACAAGGGGCACTACACTTCACAACACTGATTGGAGAGCGAGCACTTTAGTCTAAGATTACTTGATGTAATCCTCTAGCAGACACTTCTTCTAGGCCCGTAAGCCATACCACAGGGTTAGGCAAAATAAAAACTACAGGAGGTTAGAAGGTTCATTATTCTAACTTCTGTTTACTGTGGAGGAAAACTCCTGATTCTAACAGCTCTAAAATGCGTACATGAATCCTACTTCTTCCGTAATCAGTCACACATTACACTAATTACATTGAACTTATGCAAAGAAAACATGTAAACGTCATATATACTAAGCGAGTGTCTACCGAAAGTTCCGGTAGCCTCACCTTGCCCCATGCAGACAACAAAGTCTGAAACTAGGCTAACTAGCTTCAGACATGAAATGCAATGAAAAAATTTACGATAGCGTATGCCTATCCACAAATCCAAGTCATAATCGAAAGAATAATTAGGATACTTAAGCGGCTAATGAAGTTTCAAAATCCTAGGCGGAGGTCTGTAAACAGTTGTTTACCCGACCGGCGACAGAAAAATTTGAATAGAAAATGGGAATAGTTCCTGATATCCGCCTCCCACGGCGGGAATGGGTACTACCACCTGGCCGCCCACTGCGTGTGCCGCGAATTTTGAAATTCTGTCGGACTTCAGAGAATACAGCTATATATATATCTGTCAGGTAAGTTTCATGAACAAAATCTTCTATATGGAAGCCACTATCAGAGATCCGACTTTATAGGAAAGACAGTACAGGCAGTCCCGGGTTACGACAGGGGTTCCGTTCTTAAGACGCGTCGTAACCGAAAAATCGTCGTAAGCCGGAACGACGTTCTTGAAAACATGTCCACAGGGAAAAATTTCACTACTAATTTGCAATTTTTCTTAAGGCCGTATCTCTAAAATTATCACTAATTTACTTTTTTTGTTTTTCATGTGCAACACTGCGTATTCACAAATTACTGTATATTTTCATTAAAATACAAGAGAGAGAGAGAGGGAGAGAGGAGAGGAGAGAGAGAAGAGAGAGAGAGAGAGAGAGAGAGAGAAAATAACCCCTTAGGTTTCAATAGATTGAAATGATGTCTGTAGGCAACTTTTTCCCCCTCCCATAATACATATATTTCTCCAGAGAAGAGAGAAAGAGAGGACTGTGCAATTAGTTTGTCTGTCTATCAATTCTTTTGCTGAGAGTGAGAGAGTAAAAGGAAGAAATAGAAACACCAAATGTAGACAAGTATCTTGTGGAGAGAGAGAGAGAGAGAGAGAGAGAGAGAGAGAGAGAGAGAGAGAGAGAGAGAGAGAGAGACTGAGAGTGAGAGAGATAAAAGGAAGAAATAGAAACACCAAATGTATGACAAGTATCTTGTGGAAGAGAGAGAGAGAGAGAGAGAGAGAGAGAGAGAGAGAGAGAGAGAGAGAGAGACCTTACCTTACCTTACAGACCTTACATCTTGTTCGGTTTGCCCCAGGTCCCTCAGTGTGAGGCACCTCTAATTGTCTACCAGAGAGTTGCTAGTACATCTTCCGGTATATTTTGCATCTTCCAATCGTGGATGGTCTGGGTATGCAGTTTAGATATTTGTCGAGCTTATTCTTAAACACATCTACGCTCACTCCTGATATATTCCTCAGATGAGCTGGCAACGCATTGAATAGACGCTGCATTATCGATGCTGGTGCGTAGTGGATTCAATGTCCTGTGCTTTCCTTATTTTTCCTGGTTATGTTTTGGGCACTATTAATCTACCTCTGCTTGCTCTTTCTGATATTTTTAGTTCCATGATATTTTCTGCTATTCCTTCTATCTGTTTCCATGCCTGAATTATCATGTAGCGTTCTCTTCTCCTTTCTAGACTATATAATTTTAAGAATTGTAGTCTTTCCCAGTAGTCTAGGTCCTTAACTTCTTCTATTCTAGCTGTAAAGGACCTTTGTACACTCTCTATTTGTGCAATATCCTTTTGATAGTGGGGGTGGGTACCATATCATATTGCAATATTCAAGTGACTACGAACATATGTTTTATAAAGCATAATCATGTGTTCAGCTTTTCTTGTTTTGAAGTGCCGTAACAACATTCCCATTTTTGCTTTACATTTTGCCACAAAGTTGCTATTTGATCATTGCATAACATGTTCCTATTCATCATCACACCAAGGTCTTTAACTGCTTCCTATTTGTGATGGTCTCATTATTAGGTCCCTTATATGCTATAGCTTTCTTTCTCTGTCTCCATAATTATTGATTCAAATTTATCAGAGTTAAATACCATCCTATTTACTCTGCCCAATCATATACTTTGTTAAGGTCTCTTTGTAGAGCGTTCCTATCTTCATCACAAGTAATTTCTCTACTTATTCTTGTGTCATCAGCGAAACTACTCACTACCGAATCTTAACATTATTGTCTATGTCTTCAATCATAATAACAAACAGTATTGCAGCTAACACCGTACCTTGCGGCACACCGGATATTACCTTGGCTTCATCCGATTTCTCGTCGTTTGCAATAACTATCTGTTTTCTGTTGTGTAAAAATTCTTTTAACCATCTTCCTACTTTATCCACGATATTGTGTTTTCTAATTTTCTTCGCTAATATATTATGGTCTACTTTATCAAAAGCTTTTGCAAAGTCTAAATAAACCACATCTGTTTCATTTCCGCTTTCATATTTTTGAATATGTTTTCACGGTGGACTAACAGTTGGGTTTGTGTACTTTTTCCGGGTACGAAACCATGTTGTCCTTTATTAAACAAATTATTTTTTATTAAATGCTTTCATAATATTTTTCTTCATTACCCTTTCATACACTTTCATAATATGTGATGTTAGACTCACAGCCTATAATTACTTGCCTCTAGTCTTGATCCACTTTTGAAAGTAGGGGTAATATATGCTAATTTGTGCTCATCATATATCTTGCCTGTATCTACACTTTGTCTTAATAATATTGCAAGTGGCTTTGCGATAGAATGAACTACTTTCTTTAACAAAATAGCAGGAATTCCATCAGGCCCTGCAGCAGCTCCATTTTTAATTTCATTAATAGCCTGCACAATATCAGCTTCATTAATATCTATGTCAGCTAAATATTCACTATTTTCATCCCTTACTTCTATATCATTATCTTCATTATCTATTCTAGGGGGTGAATTCTCTCTTATATCGTTCTGCCAGTATGTTGCAAATTTCCTTTTTTCATTCGTTAATCTCCCTTCAATTCTCAGAGGGCCTATTTCTATTCTTCTTTTATTCATCTTCTTCGCATATGAGTATAATAGTTTGGGTTTTG
>NC_087200.1:97444311-97494311 GCF_015104395.2 Macrobrachium nipponense | reverse complement strand
TTGTTTCCATCTTGAACTTGGTCTTTTCTAAGAAGGGATTTGAGCGCCTACATCTAGTACCAGTCTCCAGCCTCTGATGCATTGAGAACTACGAATAAGCAACTGTAGAAGCCCTCGGGAGTTGTGGATGTCTTCTACCAACTCTATGGCATTCTTCAGGAAGGAGGATACTTCCTTCGAAAGAGCCACATGCCTCTCCGTGCCTCTTGAGTATGCCGTCAATGCCATGAGAGGAGAAGAAAGGAGGGTTCTCTGGAAATGGGATGCAGTAGCCCCCCTTTAATACTGTGACAGTCCATGGCTCTGCTCCTCTGTGATCCCACTTCTCCTAGAATGAGAGAAGTCTGGCTCCCACCGGGCCACGAAGGATTTTCTGGCTCACTTCTTAGATGGGACTTAGATGAGGAGTGCTTCTGGAGGGACTTTGACTGAAAGCGCTGGTTGGAGCAGGGCATAGGCTGAAACTGGGGTCTCCTCCCACTTAAAGGTGCTGCTGAAGCAGAAAGAAGAACTTCTGACAAAAGGGTGCCATTGAAGAAGTCTTGGGGTGATGCGATGACTGTTTCCTAAGATCCTGAGTCAATTTCTCCTGCAGATCTGAAGCAATCTGCTCTACCACAGCCTGAGGAAAGAGAGGCGAAGGGTCCAGATGCGAGAAAAGCAAGGTGGATTTCTGCAATGATGTAACCCTTATGAAGCAATCAAACACCAAAGGTCCCTGTTATTCAGCACCCCAAAGGCAAAGAGAGACGCAAATTCCAACTAGCAGTCTTGAACAGCTTTATCAGCGCACGAAAGCACGCCAAAAAGATCTGCAGAGACAGTGTCACCTACTCCTTTGGCATTTTCAAACTTCTTACTGAGGGCTCCCACCTTCCAGTCCAGGAAACTGAACACCTCAAACACCTTAAAATGATTCTTCATGAAGTGGTCCAAATCCGCAGAAGAGAAGAAAACCTTGGCCGAAGCAAAGGCTGTGTGACGAGATGAGTCAATGAGGCTAGAGAAGTCCCTTGGGAGAAGGCAGCGACTCCAAGGAAGGGGCTTCTCTGGTAGCATAAAGCCTATAGATTCTTTTGCTCAAATAACAGCCATTCTATGACACCTTTCATGGCTCTCTTATGACGAGGTAGAAGCACCGTCTTGGGAAGGAGAGAGAAATTGAGCCAAGTCTTTGACATAAGGAATGTGGAGGCAGGAGACGATGGAGTAGCTGGCATGAAGAAGCCAAGATAATTCCCTAAGAGAAAATGAAGGAGACTTGTATACAGTAAGTTGTGCAGAGTCTAATTCCATATCCTTTTTGTCTTCAGAAGAAACTGGAGATAGGTCAGTAGCATTCTTGCTGGTATCTTCGCAGAGGAGCTTTCCTGATATAATTCAGGATCTCCATAAGTGGATTCTTGAATGAAGCAAGAGAGGGGTTGTCCGATTCTGAAGCGCAAGCTTGTTGTTGTTGATGAGAGTATTCAGAAGAAGGCGACAAGTGTTGCAAGTCTGTGGCAGACACAGTTGTATGAGGAACACGAGTGGGTCAGGAGCTAGAACAGGAAGCACGGGAGCAACATCTGGGCACGCGGAAGCTAGAGATGGGAGTGCACCCTGGACTGGGATCTTAGGCGTGACAGCCTAAGATCCCAGTCCAGATGTCAGGTGACTAGCATGAGGCTTCTGGCACTTAGCATTCTTGGGAGAACAAAGCACAAGTGAATCCCATGGATGAGTAGGCAACTGCATCGGTGCAAACACTGAAGGATCTACCCCATAGCTGCATGAAGGAAGAGCAATGTCGGAGGTGTCCCTTAGCCGCTTGATCGGCACGGGAGACTTGGGAGCTGAATCCAGCATATGCCTTTTAAATAGTCTAGAAGGGTTAAGGTAGCGTCTACAACGCCCATGATCTGACTCCGAATCTGAACTGGTGGATAAGCGGCGCACATCCACTGACATGCCTTTCCAACGGCAGTCGGTCAAATCCTTGGATTTAACAACAAGATCGACAGAGGAGGCAGAAGCCTGTGAGCAAACTCCATCAGTCTCCCTTGGACCTCTGGTATGTCTTCTTCCTGGTGCAGGGGAGCAGGACAGTGACCTTTGACTAGAACTGACGGGATGGGAAACCACAAAAAAAGGTCTAAGAGAAGAACCGGGAAATTATAGACCAATCTATCTAATGTCGGTCGTTGTAAGATTTTTGAGTCCATAATTGCAGATCAAATTGTGGATCACATTGATAGAAACAACTTCTTGTTAACAGCCAACATGGTTTCAGACAAAACAGATCCTGTCTATCAAACCTCTTGGTATTTACAACAGTAGTAGAGCAATAGATATACTCTACTTGGATTTTCAAAAGGACTTTGACAAAGTTCCACACAAGAAACTAATGACAAAAGTTAGAGCTTTAGGAATTGTAAGAGAAATAGCAGACTGGATTGAAGACTTGCTAACTTACAGAAAACAGAGTCGTAATCCATGGTGAAGAATCAGAATTGGCAGATGTAACAAGCGGAGTTTCTCAGGGTTCTGCCCTTGGCCCTCTCTTGCTTTTGATTTACATTAATGACAATGATGTAGGCTTAATTAACAGGATAGCCAAATTTGCAGATGACACCAAACTAAGGTTAAATGCAGCAGACCCAGATGCAGTGGAAAGTTTAAGAAATGATCTAATGAAAACATGAATGATCAAAAAGATGGCAAATGCCTTTTAACTTGGATAAGAGTAAAGTGTTACAAATACTAGGAACAAACAACCCTCATGCCAGCTACATGCTGCTTGGAAATGACATAAATAGTGTAGAACAAGAGGAGGACCTTGGAGTCATTATTACCAAGGACTTAAAAATACACAAAACAGTGCATAAAAGCTGAAAAGAAGGCACAGAAACTAGTGGGATACATAAAGAGGCAGTTCAAATACAGAAACAAGGAAACAGTGCTGCAGCTCTACACATGAATAGTTTGACCTAATCTTGAAATATACAGTACAGTTTTGGTCATCAACACTAAGAAAAGACATAAATAGATTAGAAGGGGTACAAGCAAGAGCCACAAAGTTAATTCCATCCATCAGGCAAATAGGTTACCAAAGATGACTAGAGCCTGAACATGTATGGCTTAGAAACACGACAAATGCGAAAACAACTAATAGAAACATTTAAAATATTGAAAGGCAAAACAAAAGTAGACAATACCTATTAAATTAAACGAAAACCAGACACGAAATAATGTTGGAAACTAGAACTGAAAATACAACACATCCCATTGTGGGAACTTCTTTACATATACAATATTTGACACATGGAATAAACTGCTACCATAAGTTGCAAACAGCAATAGTATGGAAAAGTTTGAAAGAAAGCTAGACAAAATCATTAGGACACTGTGAATGAACAGTAAAACCTGCTACTAGAGATAAATGAGCACACGATGTCTCCTAGGATGGACTATTAAGTCTTTGAGACATCCTAATCCTTGTATCCTTGTAACTTCCTCCACTAACACTTCACCGGACACTATCACTGTTTACTTTATAACCACAAACACTCTCAACCTTGTCCATGAGGGCTTGAAGGGATGCCCCTAACTCGGACACAGAACTTACAATAAAGTTAAACTTCTTGTCAATTTTAGAATTAATTCTAGATCCGAGACTGGCAATGGCATCAGGTTCAGAAGAATGGTAGTAGAAAGGGGAAAAGAAGGAGGAATACAGATGGGAGACCAGAGTCTGCCTTAGACCTAGGTAAAGTTTCTCTACTAATAGAGGCCTTACTTTCAGCGCAAGTGGCTGCCTGTCTAATCCTATTCTTCTCCAACTTATTCAGGGATGATTCATGAAGCTTCCACTACTCTCATCTCACTGCAAGTAAGCTCTCTCTCGTACAAACCTGCCCCCACCCTACACTTATTGCACATAGTATGAGAATCACAGCACAGCTTGGTTTGTCTACTTTGCTGCCTTCGCTATAATAGCAAAGACTGGAAGTGCTAGAATCAGACTACTGAATAACTAAAGCTAAGAAAAATCCTAAAGTTACAAGACAAAACTAACTGAAGGCAACAGTCGAAAACCAAGAGTGGGTACATCACCAACTTCAGCAAACCAGTGAGCATGAATTCAGGAGCACAATGCCATGTTGTTGGCTGCACTGCATGAATAAGGATGACAACGATGGCTTCTGTCGCTCGTTAGCTCCACGTGGTGGGAGAGAGAGCTTGTTACCCACGCTTTGTAACAATCACTTGTTTGTGAATTTTTTAATTTAGGATGTCGTGCGAGGCATAATCGTTAGCCAAGTAATTACTTGGTAAGTTACTTATATAAAAGAAAGGATTAATATGTCATCATTATAATATGTACTATATTTGTATTCTGAATGCTTATCATAAAAATTATGCATGTAACATACACATTTATATGTACATGTATCTAATGCACTTAAACCTAATCCATTAATTTGTAGATGATAAAAGAAAAACTAAATCATAGAGTCTAAAATGAAGTCAAGAAAAGTACTGAATAAAGCTGTGAAGCTTGCTTACCCATCTTCAAGGTCATCATCTACTCTGAGAACCTTCTCCCTTTCTTGCTGCCCCTCATCTTCAAAAGAACGTTTCAATATTTCACTGAAATATAAACAAAATCTCATAAGAACATAAAATTAAAAAATTAATGTATACTTGTATTTGACCCAGATCAGGTGAGCATTATTTGAGGAGGAGAGCTATCTATGCAAGTCTTCCTTTCTACAAACTGACATTATGAACAGTCATTTATGGCACAGGGGTATTTTCATTATTACAAAAATGATATTGTTATGATACAATAAAGTTTCATACATACTTACCTGGCAGATATATACTTAGCTATCGACTCCGCCGTCCCCGACAGAAATTCAAATTTTGCGGCACCTGCTACAGGTAGGTCAGGTGATCTACCGCCCTGCTCTGGGTGGCAGGACTAGGAACCATTCCCGTTTTCTATCAGATTTTCTCTTCCACCTGTCTCCTGCAGGGAGGCTGGGTGGGTCATCAATCGTATATATCTGCCAGGTAAGTATGTATGAAACTTTATTGTATCATAACAATATCATTTTCATACATTCAACTTACCTGTCAGTCAGATATATACTTAGCTGATTGACACCCTTTGGTGGAGGGCAAGAGACAGCTAACTACTGAATAGACAGGTAAACAACATATGTTGTAGGTATTTATAGACCTTGGTTCCTACCTGATTAGGTGGAAGACTTCGTGGCTACTGCCTAGGAGTCTGCTTCACCTCAAGAGCCTTAGCGAGATAGTGATCTGCGGCCAAGAGTTCTTGTGGGTCTGTCGATGGGGTCTTGTCCACTTAATCGGCAGAGCCTGACTGGCATTTGTCAATGGGTGCTAATCCGATTATATGACAACACGCCTTCTTTAAGGAGCACACAACCGATCCCGATCACCCGATCCTAACACCCGTGTTAGTTCTAAGATTGCCAAGAGCCATCCCCAAACTCTTAGCAAACAACCAAAAACTCGATAAACACACACGAAAGTACAAAAAAAAAATTTTGTACCCCTCTAAAAGTCAGTTACCACTTGATCTCCTACTGAAGAGAAGTGAAGGCCGCCTGTGCGACATCTGACACTTCCCTCCACAGGAAACCAAGAACGTATCCAACAAGAGGGTTACGTACACTTATTTAAGGATCGGTGCTCGCTCCAGTACCCAGAACCGTCTGTGCTGACACAAACGGACCTAGAGAAAAACATTTCTCATACGTAACGCGCACATCCTTCAAGTAATGAGATGCAAACACCGAGTTGCATCTCCAATAAGTTGCATCCAAAATATTCTTGAGACATATTTCTTTGGAATGCAATAGACATCGAGATTGCCCTTACTTCATGAGCTCTTACTCTTAACAGTTTAAAAGAGACATCTGGGCAGTTCTTATGCGCCTCGGTAATAACGCTTCTTACAAAGATGGCTAAGGCATTCTTAGACATCGGTCTTTTGGGGTCCCTTACCGAGCACCATAGACCGTGTTGCGAACCCCCCAACTGCTTCTTTCTGTCCAGATAGAATTTAAGTGCTCTGACCGGGCAAAGGGACCTCTCTGCCTACCAGACTAGTCAGGCCTTTCACCTCGAAGCTCCTGGGCCAGGGATTCGAGGGATTCTCATTCTTAGCAAGAAAGAGAGTCTGGAACGAACAAATCGCAGAGTCTCCCTTGAAACCAACTTGTGACTCAAGGGCGTGCAGCTCGCTGACTCTTTTCGCCGTAGCGAGAGACAGCAGAAACAGACAATTCCTTGTAATATCTCGAAAGGAAGCGTGTGAGGTGGTTGGAACCTTTCAGAAGACAGGAATTTCAGGACCACATCCAGATTCCAGCTCGGAACTCTGGGTTCTATCGATTTTGATGTTTCGAAGGAACGAATGAGATCGTGTAAATCCTTATCATTGGCCAAATCTAATCCTCTGTTCCTGAATATAGCCGAAAGCATGCTCCTGTATCCCTTAATAGTCGGTACAGAAAGATGCGATTTTTCCTTCAGGAAAAGAAGGAAATCTGCAATATCGGTCACAGAGGTATTGGAGGAGGACAGCTTCTTCGACCTACACCAACTTCTGAACACCTCCCACTTCGATTGGTCGCATAGTAGATGATCTGCGGGCTCTGGCAATTGCGCTTGCCGCCTTGTGAGAAAACCCTCTCGCTCTGACAAGCCTTTCGATAGTCGAAAGGCTGTCAGAGCAAGAGCGGGTAGGTTTTGATGGTACCTCTCGAAGTGGGGTTGTTTGAGCAGATCTATCCTGTTTGGAAGAGATCTGGGGAAGTCCACCGTCCACTCCATTACCTCTGTGAACCAAATTCGGGATGGCCAAAATGGGGCTATCAGGGTCATTCTTGTCCCCTTCGAGGCCACGAACTTTCTGACTACTTCCCCCTGGATCTTGAATGGGGGAAAAGCGTACACGTCTAGCCCTGACCAGTTCAGGAGAAAGGCGTCAATTGCATAAGCTCGGGGATCGTCTACCAGAGCGCAAAATGTGTCTATCCTCTTGGAGAGGAACGTGGCGAACAGGTCTATTTGAGGCTTCCCCCAAAGAGACCAAAGACTCTGACACACTTCTGAGTGGAGGGTTCATTCTGTCGGAAGGACCTGGAACCTCCTGCTCAGTCTGTCCGCTCTCACGTTCCTCTCCCCTTGGACAAACCTTGTTAGCAGAGTTACATTCTTTTGATTTGCCCAAATCAGAAGATCTCTTGCCAGTTCATATAGGGCAAGAGAGTGAGTTCCTCCTTGTTTTCTCACATAAGCCAGAGCGGTGGTATTGTCGGAATTTATCTGCACTACCCCGTCTCTGACTATGTGTTCGAAGTTCTTTAACGCCAGGTGAATTGCTAAGAGCTCCTTGCAATTTGTGCGCCATGACACCTGCTCTTCCGAACAGGTGCCCGACACTTCCCTGGATCCTAAGGTTGCACCCCAACCTGTCTCCGACGCGTCTGAAAATAATATCAGGTTTGGGTTCCGCACTTCCAGGGACACACCTCTGTTCTCTTCTAAAGGGGGTAACCACCACCTTAAATGATTCTTCACTTCTGTTGAGATTGGAAAAGTATCGGAGAGCTGTCCTGTCTTCCAATTCCAACTCCTTCTCAGGAAGAACTGTAGAGGACGGAGATGCAGTCTTCCTAGAGGAAAGAACGTTCCAGCGAGGAAAGGGTCCCCCAGAAGGCTCAACCATTCCCTCACTGAACTGCGCTCCTTCCCTAAGAAGCTGGATACTGTGGTGCAACCTTTCTTTATTCTCTCTAGAGAAGGAAATACTCGAAAACCCCGAGAATCCATCCGAATCCCCAGATAAACCATGTTCTGGCTGGGGATCATCTGAGATTTCTCGAGGTTTACGATCAATCCTAATGACTTCGTCAGTTCCAAAGTTGTTGAAAGATCCTCCAAACACTGTTTTTGAGACCTGGCCCTGATGAGCCAGTCGTCCAGGTATAGGGAGACGTTTATCCCCTTCAAATGTAGGCGTCTTGCTACATTTTTTCATCAAGTCTGTGAAGACTTGGGAAGCCGTGGACAGGCCGAAACACAGGGCCCTGAACTGATAGATCCTTCCCTCCAACATGAAACGAAGGTACTTCCTCGACGAATGATGAATCGGGATGTGGAAATAGGCGTCATGAAGGTCTAGGGACGCCATCCAATCTCCTTGACGAAGAGCTGCAAGGACTGAAGCAGACGTTTCCATGCTGAACTTTTGTTTTTCCACGAATCTGTTCAGCGCACTTACATCCAGTACTGGTCTCCATCCCCCCGAAGCTTTCGCTACTAGAAACAAGCGATTGTAAAACCCCACCGGGGAGTTGTGATCCAGTACCAGTCCGATTGCTCTTTTGTCCCATATCTGTTCTACCATTTTGACTAAGAGTATCATCAGTACAGGGTTCTTGTATCTGGCGGACAGTTCCCTCGGTGTTGATGTCAGGGGAGGGCTGTCCTTGAATGGGATATAATAACCCTTCTTGATGATTGACATTGACCAAGAGTCGGTTCCTATGTTTGCCCAGGCTTCCGCAAAGACTTGCAACCTGGCTCCTACAGGTGTTTGGAGAATCGTTTCTTCATTTTCCCTTCTTAAAGGGTCGGAAGGAAGATCTTCCTCTTTTTTCTGTTGTCTTCCTTCTGGAAATCGATCTAGCTGGAGGGCCTCCTCGAAAGGGCTGCTGCTGAGCTGGACGAGCCCCTTTCTTTTCCTCATTGGCCACAGGCCTATTCTTCCTTGAAGACTGCCTGAGGAGATCTTGAGTCGCCTTCTCAGTTAGTGAATGTGCAATGTCTCTCACCAACTGAGAAGGGAATAAATGTTCTGAGAGAGGGGCGAACAACAAGGCGGACCTCTGCGAAGGAGAGACGGCCTTAGTGAGGTAAGCACTAAAAACCGCCCTCTTCTTTAGCATTCCCGCACCAAAGAGGGAGCAGACCTCCGCCGATCCATCTTGAACAGCTTTATCTATGCATGTCAAGATACTATGCAAAGCTTCGGGGCTTAGATGTTCCGTTTCCTGGGACTTCTTAGCCAAAACCCCAAGGGACCAATCCAGGAAGTTAAATACTTCCAAGGTGTGGAAAAGTCCCTTGAGGAGATGGTCCATCTCTGAAAGACCCCATGTTGCTCTGGCCGAGTTCAAGGCGTGTCTCCTCGAGGAGTCTACAAGACTCGAGAAGTCTGATTCAGCCGAAATGGGAAGAGACAACCCATATCTCTCCCGTTTCATACCATATGCCTCTTCTACCAGGTTAGTTTGGCAGGAGGCATACAAAATACTGTCCTTCCTAACTCCTTTTTCGTCTTGATCCAGGAATCTTGCGACTGTAGGCCCTCTTCATGGTTATGGCCGGTTTCATTTTCAGGAAGGACGAAGACTTGTGCGATTTCGTGCTCGAAAAAAGAAACGTGGAGAAGGAGGAGCAGCTGGAGTCAACGAATCTCCATACTCTTCTAGAAGGAGAGAAAGAAAGAACATGATATTGTTATGATACAATAAGTTTTATACATACTTACCTGGCAGATATATACATAGCTATTACTCCGTCGTCCGCAGAAATTCGAATTTCGCGGCACACGCGGCAGGTAGGTCAGGTGATCTACCCCCCGACCGCGTGGTGGCGGGAATAGGAACCATACCCGTTTTCTAATTCATAATTTTTTCTTCCAGCTGTCTCCTGAGGGGAGGCTGGGTGGGCCATTTAATTGTATATATCTGCCAGGTAAGTATGTATAAAACTTTATTGTATCATAACAATATCATTTTTATACATTCAACTTACCTGTCAGATATACATAGCTGATTCACACCATTGGTGGAGGGTAAAAGACAGCTATTACTGAATAGACAGGTAAACAACATACGTTGTAGGTAATAAATAAATAAAACCTTGGTTCCTATGTGTTTAGACGAAGGGTCGACTTCCTAGCTATTGCTAGTAGTCTGCTTCGTCTCAAGAGCCTCAGCGAGGATGTGACCTATGGCTAAGAGTTCTTGTAGATCTGTCAATGGGTCTTATCCACTTTACTGACAGAATCTAGTGGTCATTTGTCAATGGGGTCTTATCCACTTACATGACAATACACCCAATGCTATTGGCATAATTTAAGGAGCACAACACCGATCGATCACCTGATCCTAACACGAGGGTTTGTGCTTAATTTGAAAAGAGCTATCCCCAAACTCATTTCAAATAACCCCAGAAAATAATACACTTATGTTAAAAATAAAAAATAAAAAATAAAAAATAAAAAATTTTAATTCACTAGTTAAGGATCAGTGTCGGCTCCCTATCCCAGCAACGCATCCGTGGACACGTATAACAAAGAGAGAAGGGCTCTCTCATAGGCCCACTTGATCTCCTTCGTGCAAAGAGAAGTCAACACCAGAGTTGCATCTCCCGTTATACAGCTAATATGACTCTCACGACATATTGTTATGGAAAGAACAAGAAATGTTAAAAGCTCGCACTTCAAGCGCTTTTAATTCTTAGCTGTTTGAAGGAAACGTCAAGTTACTCAAGAAGTGCTTTAGAGATTCCACTCCTTCCAAGGAAGACCAGGGCTTTTGCTTTCTTTGCAACAGATCTCTTCTAGATGAAGCCCAGAGCCTGGCTTGCACCTGGCTGGCGCCTCGCCCCTGGCCTGGCGCCTCGCGCCTGCCTGGCGCCTCGCGCCTGCCTGGCGTCTCGCGCCTGGCTGGCGCCGCGCGCCTGACTGGAGCGCGCCTGACTGGCGCCTCGCTCCTGGCTGGACCTCGCGCCTGGCTGGAGCCTCGCGCCTGCCTGGCGTCTCGCGCCTGGCTGGAGCCTCGCTGCCTGGCGTGGTGCAATGGCTGCCAGCCTGGCGCCAGTCGCGCCTGCCTGGCTGCCTCGCGCCTGCCTGGCGTCTCGCGCCTGGCTGGTGCCCTCGCGTCTGGCTGGTGCTTCGCTTGCCCTGGCGCCTCGCGCCTGGCTGACTTCTCCCCACTTGCTGGAGATTCGAGCTTGTTAAGTCTCGATGAAAACTGGCGATGTACACCTCGGACACTTTATTTTGCCTGATTCATTCGCCTCTATCGCATCTGCGCCAGATTGGAGGCCTACTCCTTCTCCTCATCAGACAATGACCAGTGTTTAATTGGACTGTCTTGCTCTGGCGTCTTTACACCTGTTTGGCATTTGGCGCCCTGATTGGCGCTACATTGTCCGAAAGTCTGAACATCCACAATCGTTTATCAGGAGAAAGGAAAGGGTGGAAGAAATTCTTTCACTTTGAGCTTATGGCCTCTGCAACAAGGGAGGTAATTTAGTCGGCTACATCCAGTAGACGATAGGAAATCTAATAGTCCGAGAGACCCAGTTCTTCTCCGAGGAGGATCATACTTGATACTTCAGTTGCTAACGAGCACTCTTCCTACATGTTGACAAGTTCTCTCGTTGCAAAATCTTCCCTATCCTTGCACGAAGGCAGGGAAAGAGCCTGGAAGTTTAAAGAGACTCTGAGCTGCAAATTGGGAGGATTCCGATTTCTAGCTCTTTAAATATCTCTTCGAACCTTCTGGGAAGTAGTTTTTAGCCCTCATCGTATTCCAAAGACTCTGTCAGCAAACGTTTAAAATCTTATCTTCTTTGTAGATAACAACGTAAATACATTGCCTGGACAACGAATCCTTTATCTGAAAGCGTTGATCCAGGAATAAAAGGTTATAATTCTTTTGCCAAACATACCATGTTGGCAGGAACCCATTGCCGAGTCTTTCTAGAATTTGATTCCAGATTCCAAGCCCAAATCTCACTCGTCCTTTTGGTCGATTAGTACCAAGAGAGACATTGATGAGGAAGCAGTTCCATCTTGTCAGAACACGGAATTCTAGCCCGGCCCAAATAGGATCCCATTTGTAACTATAAGATCTCCAAGTCTTGTCGTATAGAGGTATTGTGAAGATCCCGAAGATCTTAATGCTCTGCTATCTCCAATTCCCTTTATAGAGACAGAGTATAGCCTTTTACTGCGTTCTTTGATAAGCAGATATATAGAAAGGTAATTCTTCCCTCTGAAAGGGAAGAAAAAACCGCTATGTGGGTTCACAGAGGTATCGGAAGAGGACAGTTTCCTCATTCCCTCAAGCACGATCTGCAGTAATATATATCTTATCCATGACTACTGTCATTTACCTTGAAACATCCTCTCATTCATGTCCACTTCTGGTCAGTCTGCACGCAGACAGACTCAGAGTGGAGAGGTTGTTAAGGTCCATTTAAAATAGATGTTGAAAGAATATCAGACTGTCTTGGAAAAAGACTTCCAAAACCTGCTTTGTAGAGAACGTTGACCTCTGAGAATCCAACCTCACTAAGTCTAAAATGAGGCATAACATATATCCTCTCTTTCTTTGACGCCCTTTGTCTTACATTCTGTAAAGAGTTTATCTTTTAGGGGAAAAGGACTAATTTTTATTCCCCTCTCTATAACATAAAGATGGCGTATATTGCTACCTCTCTCTTATATTCTTTCTTCCTGTCCTCGTGCCTGGGCAACGAGAGAATGGAAAAATTCTATCATCGTTATTCTGCAAAACAAATTATTATTATCCTATTATCCTACTAACTGATCCAGGATCGAGGAGAATCATTCAAGATTCCTATCCTAGGACATCAGGCCGTAATGTACGTTCAGATACTTGAAAGAGCCTCTCACCCAATACTGAGAGCTCCTACGAGTCTTTTCCAGTACCAAACATTACAAGGTCTTCCTTGTTATATGTTTACATGGGAGTAGGATAATATACCATCCTGTTAATAACAATGAAAGAGAGAAAGAGGAGCTGCAGGTTCAAGGGACTAGCCGAAAAACGTGCAATAAAAAAGGGTTGCCAAGGTCTTTCTAAAACCTGCACCCAGATTAACTTATGAGTCGATATATTTTCTATCCCTTGTCTCATAAGGCTGAGGAAAGCGAGAGACCTCTAAAGATATCAGTTCTCTTCACCATGTAAAGGTCTATAAAAGCAGAAGAACCCACTTATCCTGACACGTACTACGTTCGCCTGTGCGATATCTAGAATAATTTGTCAGTAGAGGGTTGATCTGGCAAAAAGAGTTTTCTCAAAAACCAACTCCTCTTGCCAGGAAAGATTTCGTCAACTGACGCGACCACTATGTTACCTGACATGAGAGTGTGTGTTCTTGTTAGAGACTTCCGCAATTTCAGTTAATTTCAGTTATCTGAACAAAGGGCCCCGGCCGCCTGTGCGACAACTTGTGTCACTGTCAGGAAAAAACTGATCTTGTGTCAGTTCTCAAAGAGGAAACTCTTGGAAAGTCTATCTCCAAATCCTGAGAAATTGGAGATCCTGATATCTTGCGCCTGGCTACTCGCCTGGCTGGCGCTTCGCGCCTGGCTGGCGCTCGGGCGCCTGGCTTTACGCCTCGCGCCTGGTTGGCGCCTATCGCCTGGTTAAAGCCTGGCGCTCGCTGCCTGCTGACGCCTCGCGCCTAGCTGGCGCTCGCGCCTGGTTGGCGCCTCATCGCCTAAAAGCCTGGTAAAGCCTTGGCTGGAGACCTTTATGGCCTATTACTCGCAACCTTGGTCAGGAAATCTCGATATCAAAATAAGAAGAGGTGCTGTAAGAATCCTATAATTCTACAGTACTTCCATAGTTGGATGTTTTTGTTTCTTCTCAATCTCTCTAATACGAGTATATCGGAAGGGGAATTATTCTTTCCTCGGTTAATTCTTCCGTATACCCCCCCCCCTCTTTTTTCCTGAACGAGAAGGACCACTCCCAGTGCGAGGGACTGAGTAACTCCCAGCTCTATGTAGGAACGCATAATTTGCTCTAAGGTATGTCTATTAACTAATTATTTCTAGTTAGAGCCAGGCGTCTGGCTGGCGCTTATGATTCCTTATGGCATGGTTTGAGGAAAAGGCAGCACTCTACAGGAAGACTGTTCGTCTTCTTCTTGCTAAGAGATCTATGAAGAAGACTTCTCGCAGGTTCTCACAACTCTTTGCAATAAATGTTAGACATACTTAAACAGTTATCGTCGATCGAGGTTCTCACGGACTCGCAAATTCTTGTATTGCTTTTATTTAATAACTCGCTCAAACGAGAAATATTTTGGATGGTGCTCTAGGCTTATTGCACCAAGTTGGCGCAATTTGCGCCAGGGTGGCGCAACTCGCGTCAGGCTGGCGCAACTTTGCGCCAGGGTGGCGCAACCTGCGCCAGGGCCGGCGCAACAACGCGCCAGGGTGGCGCATCTGCGCCATGCTGGCGCCTCCTACTAATTATCTTTATGTTATGTGCAGAACACCTGCGTCTTTTATGGTACCCGACATCCTTTCATATGTTAATTCCGTTTCTTATTATGAAAAACTTTTATATACGTAGTACAAATCCATTCAGGGAAACCATTTCCCACTAAAAGAATGTTTCCCATCCGACTCACTACAACTTCTGCGCAATATCCGATTCTAAATACGGTGTGTGTCCTTTTTCGAAAGACTTAACCATACCGTAGTCTTGAAGTGAATCTCTATTACATCTCTCTTCTCACTAAGTATGTATTCTATAAGCCATGCTTTCGTAAGTATGAGTGCAATTAAATAATATCATGTTCTGCTGCATTAGAATCCTTTAATCATGTTACCTACGTAAAACAGCATTGAAAGGTTGTAATATCCTTCTTATTGAAAGATTCTAACAAAGGCAGACACTATATTATTTATGATAGCTTCAGTATTCCCTCAATCCGAGGCTAAGACCACGATTGTAGGGAAGAGATACGGTTAGTTATCCCATTCCGCAGGAGAGAGAGCTGTAACGACCTCTCACGACTGAGAACAAGATGGTACTCGCGACTGCGTTGGTTGGTCTTCAAAGCGAAAGCCGTCTGGCCTTCCCTTTCCATAGTTGCCAGTACTCCATTAAATAAAGGAATCTTATAAATTATTATCGAACTTCAGGAAGTTTTTTATATAAGCATAATTAAGCTAACGAGACTTTCGACAAGTCTAAAAACTAAATAGGTGTCGTCTAAACAATTCTTTTAAACCTATTCCTTCTAGGAAAGTCTTAGAAGGGAAGGGTACTGGTAATCCATGGAAACCTCTTCTAACACGAAGCAAAAAAGTTCTATCCTACTCTCAATCCACCAATAAAGCTATGCTTCTCCGATCACTTCTCGAAGACACGATAGCATCATATAACTCATACTCTAGCTTAATAGAATCCTCTATAATACTGTTACAATTAAGGTAAACCGTATTAATTTAGGAAATTTTGTAAGGATTTCACTTGACCATTATAGCGTAAATTTCGGTATGTGTCTATGCCTTGCCATACCGTAATCCTAAGGCGATTTGTCCTAAGCATGGTAGGAGCTAGAATGCTTAAAAGTCATACATATATGCTTTATCACTCAACGAGATCCATATAATTCATTCGATTGACAAACAATCTAAATCGTTCTCATCATAATAGATTTATATCTAAAAATGCACGATGGGGAATCTTATGTTGAAATAACAATTTCATACCCCCATTGGATAGCGCTCTCGTCTAGTTGCGAAAAAAAAATGTTCGAACAATGACTTTATCACAAATGTTATCGAATGATCTCTAATATTAGGAAGGCGCTAAATCGTCGCCTGATTCCGAAAGGTGGATCGATTAATGTCATTCTAATTTTTGAATAATTCTACCAGAAGGCATTATACGAGGATCTTCGCCAATTTCATTCATTTGAAGTTCTTCTATCCATCGAGGAACCGTACGCATAAAAAGGGAGAAACACTGTTTTAGGATGCCTTTCCAATGGCTATCCCTGGCAGTCTGGGACGCTCTACAGAACCTGCCGAGGGGACGCCTGACCGTGGGGATTCTCTGAAACCTCCTTACGGTTTTCGACATTCCTTCTCCTCTGGGCTTGTGAGCTTGGAAGAGGTCTAGACCTGAGAGCTAGACAGAGCCGATCAGACGCACCCTCCATTGTAATGGTTTTTAACACTATATTCACTTCTTAGTTCTACGAGTTCGCATTCGAACTATATCCAAAGTCTACAATTTGCAAATAATGTTTATATTTGTTAGAAAATTCGGTCGGAGTAGAAAGGTAAAGCAGGTGAAGGTGATGCCCAACAACTACTAGTACTGTTACTAATAATAATTGCTCGTTAACACAAAGCTAATAAAGCTTTCTAAAGGATCGTTACTTTTCTGACTTCCCCAACTAAGGAAAGAAAGATATACATTTTCCTCAATCAAACTTCTAACACTTATTTGTATTAATGAATAGATATAAGTAATTCCCTTTCATGAAAGTATACGTAATTCACTTTCGTGAAAGTGGACGAGTGTCTACCAAAAACTTCGGTAGTTTACAAGTCACTAATCTTCTAAATTTTAACGAAGTTAATTTTAACAAAAAATTCTAAAAGTTAACAAAAGCGTATGCCGAACCAAAGATCCATTACTTCCCTGTAAAAGTTAGCCCAGACGATCGATGGCGATGAAACACGAAAATCCATCAGGAGGAACTGCAAACGTGTTTACATTCCAGCGACAGAAAAATTATGAATTAGAAAACGGGTATGGTTCCTATCCCGCCACCCAGCGGCGGGGGGGTAGATCATCTGACCTACCTGCCGCGTGTCGCGAAATTCGAATTTCTGTCGGACGACGGAGTAATAGCTATGTATATATCTGACAGGTAAGTTGAATGTATAAAAATGACATTGTTATGATACAATAAAGTTTCATACATACTTACCTGGCATATATATACATAGCTATAGACTCCGTCGTTCCCGACAGAATTTCAAATTTCGCGGCACTCGCTACAGGTAGGTCAGGTGATCTACCGCCCTGCTCTGGGTGGCAGGGCTAGGAACTATTCCCGTTTTCTAATCATATTCTCTCTTCCACCTGTCTCCTGCGGGGAGGCTGGGTGGGGTCTTCAATTGTATATATCTGCCAGGTAAGTATGTATGAAACTTTATTGTATCATAACAATGTCATTTTCATACTTCAACTTACCTGTCAGATATATACATAGCTGATTGACACCCACCTTTGGTGGAGGGCAAGAGACAGCTAACTAACTGACTAGACAGGTAAACAACATATATTGTAGGTATAAATAAACCTTAGTTCCTCTACCTTCTTAGATGGAAGACTTCGTGGCTACTGCCTAGGAGTCTGCTTCATCTCAAGAACCTTAGCGAGATAGTGATCTGTGGCCAAGAATTCTTGTGGATCTGTCGATGGGGTCTCTTCCACTTACTCGACAGAATCCTAAATGGCGTTGTCATGGAGCACATCCGCTTTTATGACAACACGCACTAATTTTAAGGAGCAACACAACCAATCCCGATCACCCGATCCTAACCCGTGTTAGTTCTAAGATTGCCTAGAGTTATCCCCAAACTCTTTGCAAACAACCACAAACTCAAAACTCGATTTTCAAATAAGAGAAGTGAAGGCCGCCTGTGCGACTACTGACACTCCATAAAACCGAAAACCCGAGAACACATCCGACAAAGAGGGTTACGTACATAATTTTTAAGGATTGGTGCTTTCTCCTTTACCCAGAACCGTCTGTGCTGACACAAACGACCTAACGAAAAGCATTATCATACGTAACCTCGTACGTCTTTTAAATAATGGGATGCAAACACAGAGTTGCATCTCCAATAAGTTGTGTCCAAAATGTTCTTTAGTGACATATTTCTTTGGAACGCCACCGAGGTTGCGATTGCTCTAACTTCGTGGCTCCCACTCTTAGGAGATTAAACGAATCATCTGGACACTTCTTATGAGCTTCTGTGATAACACTTCTCACAAAGAAGGCTAATGCGTTCTTGGACATTGCTCTCTTTGGGGTCTTTCACTGAGCACCAAAGACTTTTCTGCGAACCCCCAACTGCTTCTTCCTGTCCAGATAAAATTTTAGAGCTCTAACTGGGCACAGGGATCTTCTGCCTCTCTGCCCACCAAGCTAGAAAGTCCTTTAACTTCGAAGCTCCTGGGCCAGGGATTCGAAGGGTTTTCATTTTTGGCCAGAAAAAGGGACTGAAATGAACAAATTGCTGAGTCTCCTTGAAGCCAACTCTTGATTCAAGGCGTGCAACTCACTGATTCTTTTTATTTTGCCGTTGCAAGAGACATCAGAAACAAACACTTTCTAGTGATATTACGGAACGAAGCAGTGTGAAGTGGTTCGAATTCAATCTGATGAAAGAAATTTAAGAAAAACTACATCTAAGTTCCAGCTTGGAACCTTAGGTTCGCGTGATTTAGATGTTTCGAATGAACGAATGAGGTCGTGCAAATCCTTGTCATTCGTTAGATCTAATCCTCTGTTTCTAAAGACTGCTGAGAGCATACTCCTGTACCCCTTAATAGTTGGTACCGAGAGATGCGACTTTTGTCTAAGAAACAGAAGGAAATCTGCAATTTCGGTCACAGAGGTACTGGAAGAGGACAGCTTCTTCGACCTACACCAGTTTCTGAAAACTTCCCACTTCGATTGGTACACTCGCCCTCGTAGATGATCTGCGGGCTCTAGCAATTGCATTTGCTGCCTGGCGCAGAAAACCCTCTCGCTCTGACGAGTCTTTCGATAGTCGAAAGGAGCAAGTCAGAGCAAGAGCGGGTAGATTTTGATGGTACCTCTCGAAGTGGGGTTGTTTGAGCAGATCTATTCTGTTTGGAAGAGATCTGGGGAAGTCCCACTGTCCATTCCATCACCTCTGTGGAACCAGATTTGAGCTGGCCAATACGGAGCGATCAGAGTCATCTTGGGTTCCTTCGGATGCCACGAATTTTCTGACTACTTCCCCTTCCCCCCAGTATCTTGAACGGGGAAAAGCGTAAACGTCTATTCCTGACCAGTCCAGGAGAAAGGCGTCTGTTGCATAAGCCCGGGGATCCTCCACCAGGGCACAAAATGTATCTATCCTTTTGGAGAGGAATGTGGCGAAAAGATCTATTTGAGGCTTCCCCCAAAGGCGCACAGGCTCTGACAGACTTCTGAGTGGAGTGTCCATTCTGTGGGAAGGACCTGGAATCTCCTGCTCAGTCTGTCCGCTCTCACATTCCTCTCCCCTTGAACAAACCTTGTTAAAAGAATTACCTTCCTTTGGTTCGCCCAAATCAGTAGATCCCGTGCCAGCTCGTACAGAGCAAAAGAGTGCGTCCCTCCTTGCTTCTTGACATAAGCCAGAGCTGTCGTATTGTCCGAATTTATCTGCACGACTTTGACTCTGACTAAGTGTTCGAAGCTCTTTAGCGCCAGGTGAATTGCTAAGAGCTCTTTGCAATTTATGTGCCATGACACCTGTTCTGCCGACCAGGTGCCTGACACTTCTCTGGGGACCCAATGTTGCACCCCAGCCCGCCTTCCGAGGCGTCTGAAAACAATGTCAGGCTTGGGTTCCGTACTTGCAGGGACACTCCTTTGTTTTCCTTTAGTGGAAGCAACCACCACTTCAAATGATGTTTTACTTCTTCCGATATTGGACGTATCCGATAGCTGACCTGTCTTCCAACTCCAACTTCTTCTTAGGAAGAACTGAAGCGGTCGAAGATGTAATCTCCCTAGGAGAAAGAACTGTTCGAGCGAGGAAAGGGTTTCCCAGAAGGCTCAGCCATTCCCTCGCCGAAGGTTGCGCTCCTTTCCCTAGAAAGTTCGATACTGTGGCACAGCCTTTCTTTAGTCTCTCTTGCGATGGAAAAGCTCGAAAACCCCGAGAATCCATCTGAATCCCCAGATAAACCACGTTCTGGCTGGGGATCATCTGAGACTTCTCGAGGTTCACGATCAGTCCCAAAGACTTTGTCAACTCCAGTGTTATTAACAGGTCCAAATCACTGCTTTTGAGACCTGGCTCTGATGAGCCAGTCGTCAGGTACATTGAGACATTTATCCCTTTCAAGTGTAGGTGTCTCGCTACATTTTTCATCACCGTCTGTGAAGACTTGAGGAGAGGGGGGGGGCGTGGACAGGCCGAAACACAGGGCCCTGAACTGATAATTTCTTCCTTCGAACATAAATCGAAGGTACTTCCTCGACGAATGGTGGATCGGGATGTGGAAGTATGCGTCCTGAAGGTCTATGGACACCATCCAATCCCCTTGCCGTAGTGCTGCAAGGACTGAGGCAGACGTTTCCATGCTGAACTTCTGTTGTTCGACAAATTGTTCAGCGCACTTACGTCCAGTACCGGTCTCCATCCCCCCACGAGGCTTTTGTTACAAGAAAACAAGCGGTTGAAAATAAAACCCCGGGGAGTTGCAATCCAGTACAAGTTCTATTGCCCTTTTTCCACATCTGTTCCACCATTTGACGAAGAGTGTCCGTCATCATCTGGTCCCTGTATCTGGCGGACAATTCCCTCGGAGATGTTTGTCAAGGGAGGAATGTCCTTGAATGGGATGCGATAACCCCTTCTTGATAATCGACATCGTCCCAAGTGTTGGCTCCTAAGTCTTCCCAGGCTTTCGCAAAATACTGTAGCCTGGCTCCTACGGGTGTCTGGAGGACAGAACTCTCACTTCCCTTTTTAAACTTAAAAGGCACGGAAGGAAGACCTACCCCTCTTATCGGTTGACTTCCTTCTGGCGATCGTCTAGTTGGAAGACCTCCTCGAAAGGGCTGTTTCTGAGCTGGGCGAGCCACTTTCTTCTCCTCACTAGCCACAGGCCTACTCTTCCTTGATGATTGTCTAAGGAGATCCTGGGTGGCCTTTTCCGTCAGAGAATGCGCGATGTCCTTCACCAACTGCGAGGGAAAAAGGTGTTCAGAGAGAGGCGCAAACAATAGGCGGCTCTCTGCGAATGAGAGACGGCCTTTGTGAGGAAAGCACTGTGCACCGCTCTTTTCTTTAAAACTCCTGCACCATATAGCGAGCATACCTCAGCTGATCCATCCTGAACAGCCTTATCAATGCAGGCTAGGATGCAATTCAGTGTTTTCTGGGTCGAGTTGTTCATTTTCTTGAGATTTCTTGGCCAGAACCCCAAGGGACCAATCTAAGAAGTTAAACACTTCTAAGGTGTGAAATAGACCCTTGATGAGGTGGTCCGTTTCCGAAAGCCCCCATGTAACCTTCGCTGCATTCAAGGCGTGCCTTCTCGACGAATCCACCAAACTCGAGAAATCTGATTCGGCTGAAACGGACAGAGACAATCCCATATCCTCTCCCGTTTCGTACCAAATTCCTCTCCTCCCTTGTAAGTTTGGCGGGAGGCATACAAAAGACCGTCCTTCCTAACTCCTTCTTCTTCTTGAACCAGGAGTCAAGAGATTGTAGCGCTCTCCTCATAGAAATGGCAGGCTTCATTTTAAGGAAAGGAGGAAGACTTGAGTGTTTTCGCTGCTCGAAAACTGGTGCGAAACGTGGTGAAGGGGGAGCAGCTGGTGTCAAAGAGTCTCCATATTCCTCCAACAGAAGGGACGAAAGGACTTTATAATTAGAAGATCCTTCCTTCATTTCGTCCTCCGAGGGCATCTTCTGGGTTAAGAGGCTCGGAAGGAGAAGGTCTCTCCTCCTTTCTACTGACTCTTCTCTTACTCTCTACGAGTGTCAGGTTCATACGAGGAATGCGCCTGGTGTACAGCAGGAGTATCTCGCCTGGGAGGAGTAGCGTGCTTGGGAATCCTCTGGCGCTGGCAGGCGCAAAGCGCCTCGATACTCCTGGCTTTCAGCAGGCGCCTGGCCCGCCTGGCAGGCGCATTTTTTTCATCAGGCGCCTGGGCGCCTGGCAGGCGCATTTCATCAGGCGCTGGCGCCTGGCAGGCGCAAAGACGCCTCGAATACTCCTGGCCTTTCCAGCAGGCGCCTGGCGCCTCGTAGGCGCATTATGTTCATAATACTCTGGACGCGTTCGGTAGGAGTATTTAAGTTCCGCATACTCCTGGCGCCTGGGAGGAGTATAAGCTTCGTAAAACTCCTGGCGCCTGGGAGGAGTATAATTCTTCGGAATACCCCTGGTGCCTGGGAGGAGTATTTAGTTCAGAATACTCCTGGTGCTTGGGAGGAGTATCCGTCTGATGTTTAGTAGGCGCTTTCCGTCTTATAAGTGCTCTACTCCTAACAGGATCTTCTTCTTCATCCAGCTCTTGGCGCTTGAATGAAGATCTTGAATGTGTTCCTGGCTCGTACGCCTACTCGGAGTCTGGCTTCTGGTTGGCGCCTACTCTTGACAGTAGTAGCTTCCTTTCCTACTTCTCGCCATGTCTAGCGCACCGGCCCCCCCAGAGATGGCCGCCTGAGCGACAACTCCCTGAAGGATGCGTCGCGCCTGGCAGGAGATAGTTCTTTAGATCTTTTAATAGGAAGCCTAATCATCCTTCTTACGAGTAGGCTCCTTATAACGAGCTTGTTTCCTACTAGCAAGGCTAATTGCTCTTGCATATTCTTCAAATTTTCTTGGTGAGGAATCTTCCGAATTAGGAGAGGGAGATCTGTAAGGCTCTAGGATCCTCCTCCCCAGTCCCAGAGTCTGACTGTATTCTCGCCCTCTTTACTACCGAAGGCGCTCCTCCTTCCGAGAAGCGCGTCGGGACTCGAATTGATCTCATGTTCAAGCAGGCGCCTGGGCGCCTGGCAGGCTCTTGCATACTCCCCCTCTTCAAAGGACGGGAAAGATTCGACTCCTTCCACCCTCTTTCGGGAGAAGGCGAACTCGACGACGAAAAACACTCTCGTAGGAGGCCCTCTTATAGCGGTCTTTAGCAGTCGATACGATCGATTCTGCCGAAGGGACGCCTGATCGTTGGGGATTCTCCACAACCCCCGTACGGCTTTCGACTTTCCTTCTCCTCCGGGCCAGGGAGCTTGGAAGAGGTCTAGGCTGGGAGCGTCGCAGAGACGACCAGACGCCCCCTCCACTACACTGGGGAGACACTAATATCACTGCCACATTCACTTTCCTTACCTTCCAATGCTGCGACTTTTTCCTGCCATTTTCTGAAGGGAAGCTCTAAGTTCTGCTATTTCCGAAGCCGAACTAGAGGGAATTAGCCATTTGTGAACGGGCTGAAAACAGAATGGTCATTATCATCATAGGAAGAAGCTACAGAGCTAGAAAGTAAATCATGAGAGGCAGACCTTCTATGGGTTTTCTTCCTCTCTCTATCTCTCTCTAACTTCTTCAAGTAAGAAGTTAGATTCTTCCACTCTTGGTGCACTCAGATTCTCAACATTCATTACAGTATTCTCAATTGAACATTCAACCATTCTACACCCTCTACAACTAGTGTGAGGATCTACCGAAGCTTTCGGAATCCTCACCTTACAGCCCTCATTCACACACACTCTGAAAACGAAAACTAACACTAGAATCAGACATATTCACAAAAATCCAAAACCAAGTCCAAAAAACAGTCCACGATAGCGAATGCCAAACAACGATCCAAGTAACGTCAAAACAATATCAGCGAGAGATGATCAAAAGCTTTGCGAAAACGAATTCTAGTCAGGAGGAAGTAACAAACAATGTTTGATACAGCCGGCGACAGAGAGAATATGATTAGAAAAACGGGAATAGTTCCTAGCCCTGCCCCACCCCTAGCAGGGCGGTAGATCACCTGACCTACCTGTAGCGAGTGCCGCGAAATTTGAAATTCTGTCGGGAACGACGGAGTCAATATAGCTATGTATATATCTTGACAGGTAAAGTTGTGAATGTATGAAATTTATAATTCGAAAGCCCTTCTTTTATTTTGTAATCTCGTCTTCCGAAATGTCCTCTAAGTTAAGAGGATCGGAAGGAGAAAGCTCCCTTCTTTCGTCTGTCTCCTCCTTTTGATTTCTTCCTCTCCGAAGAAGAAGCACTTCTAACAGGAGAGGGAATAAGAGTTATTCTCTCTCTACGCCTATCCTTCTTAGGAGAGTCTTGGATAGATTGCGCCTGGTCCTGGACAACTCCTGGCGCTTGTCAGGCTCTTCTTGAAAGAATGCGCCGGGCGCTTAGCGGAGCATCTTGCTCGAATATCCTGGCGTTTGGGAGGCGAGCATCTGCCTCGGGATCGCATCCGAATCCTCCTGGCGCCCGGCAGGCGCATCGCGCTCCAAATACTCCTGGCGTTTGGGAGGCGCATCGACTCGGATACTCCTCGCTGCAGGGCATCGCTCCGAATATCTGGCGCCCGGCAGGCGCATCGCGTCCAAATACTCCTGCGCCTGCAGGTGCATCGCGCTCAGAATTGCTCTGGCGCTGGTAGGCGCATTTCGCTTGGCAGGCGCATTGCGCCTGGCAGGCACTTCGCTCCTATCAGGCGCTTCTTCTATTCTAGCTGGCGCCTGGCGCTTGGATGGCGTTCTGGGCCTTGAACGATCTTGATAATAATCAGGCTCTTTGCACCTGAAAGACTCCTCTCTTCCTGTGAGTACTTCAAAATCAACCTCTGGCGCCTACTTGGCGCCTGGCTTCTGGCTGGCGCCAGGCGCTTGGCAGGAGTTACTTCCTTTTCAACCTCTCGCCTGTCTGGTGCTTCGCTCCCCCCCAGAGATGGCTGCCTGTGCGACAACACTCCCCTAGAAGGCTCGTTGCGCCTGACAGGCGATCGGTATCTAGATCTTTTTATAGGAAGCTTATCGTCCTTTTTACGAGAAGGCTCCTTGGAAAGGACTCCTACCAAAGACGCTAGTTGTTCCTGCATATTTATCAAAATCTTCCTGGTAGAGGACTCCTCCTCATTCGAAGCAGGAGAGGCAGATCTGGAACGCGCTCGAGGCTCCCTTACCGTCCATGGATCTAACTCCTTCCTAGCCCTCTTTACTACCGAAGGCTCTTCCTCTTCAGAGAAGCGCTCGGGGGTAGAGTTGAATTCAGGCTCTTTCCAATTCCTCTTCAGCGGACGGGAAGACTTCGAATCTTTCCATCCTCTCTTCGGTGAGGTGAAGGCGAACCTGATGACGAAAAGCACTCTCGTAGAACGCTTTTTCTGTAGCGGTCCCTGGCAGTCTGAGACGTAACAGATTCTGCTGAAGGGACGCCTGATCGTTGGGGATTCTCCACGACCTCCGTACGGCTTTCGACTTTCCTTCTCCTCTGGGCCAGGGAGCTTGGAAGCGGTCTAGGCCTGGGAGCGTCGCAGAGACGACCAGACGCCCCCTCCACTACACTGGGAACACATATCACTCGAAAAATCACATTCACTTTGCTTACCTTCCAATGCTGCCATTTTTTCCTGCATTTTTTGAAGGGAAGCTCTGAGTTCTGCAATTTCCGAAGCCAAATCAGAGGGGTTAGCAACCTGTGATCGGCCTGATACAGAAGGAGAATAATTATAAGAAGCAGCTACAGAACTAGATAGGAGTTCACGAGATCTAGATTTACTACGGCTTTTGTAAGCCGCCTTCCTCTCTCTATCTTTCTCTAACTTCAAGTAAGAAGTTAGAGTCTTCCATTCCTGAGCACTCAATCTTTCACACTCATTACATGTGTTCTCTATCGAACACTCAACAACTCTACATCCACGGCATGCAGTGTGAGGATCTACCGAAGCCTTCAGAATCCTCACCTTACAGCCCTCATTCACACACACTCTGAAACCAACACTAGAGTCAGACATGTTCAAGAAAAATCCAAAGCCAAATCCAAAAACAGTTCCACGATAGCGAATGCCAAACAACGATCCAAGTACGTCACCAAAAATCGGTCGAAAGATGATCAAAAGCGTTGAAAAAAGAATTCCAGTCAGGAGGTAGTAACAACAATGTTGACACCACCGGCGTCAGAGAAAATCTGATAGAAAACGGGAATGGTTCCTAGTCCTGCCACCCAGAGCAGGGCGGTAGATCACCTGACCTACCTGTAGTGGGTGCCGCAAAATTTGAATTTCTGTCAAGGATGACGGAGTCGATAGCTAAGTATATATCTGACAGGTAAGTTGAATGTATGAAAGTGGTATTTTTATAATAAAATAAGGTTTCACACATACTTACCGAACAATTACATAGCTATACGCTTCTTACTTTACGGCAGTCGAAATCCCAAATTTCTCGGCACTAACAGTGCTGCTGACGTGTAGGTGATATGACCCCGCCCCCTTTCAGGGATCCCCGGTACTACTGAGCTTTGCTTGTGGGGAGGAGGGAGGGCTTTAATCATGTAATTGTTCGGTAAGTATGTGTGAAACCTTATTTTATTATAAAAATACCATTTTCACACATGAAACTTACCGAATAATTACATAGCTGAATCCACATTACCTTGGCTGGTGGTGTATATGGACTTTTGTTTAAAAAATGCAAAGAAAAACTCACATTGCAAGAATGTTGTAGTACCTTACCTCGTGAGAGAGCAGCTGCAGGAGAATACTGCCTCTGGTCGGCGCTCTCATCACTTGTAGGGAACGTGGCAGTAGTGGCCAAGATCATTCCTACTTGTACATACTAGTGGGTATTCTGCAACTATGGAGGTTCACTGATGGTTGATCAGAATGAAATAATATTCACCCTTGCCCTTGGCTATGACCAGATTAAAATAACAATCAAAGACCATCACCTACACATAACCATAAAAAAAAAATAACAAAAACCTACCATAAAAACTGGAGGGTACTCCTAGTACCGTGTACCCCAGGTTTCCCCAAAACTCCAACCCCACCCTTCTAATCAAGACGAAGAGATAGTCAAAAGAAGGGGAATTGGACCAAATCCCCCTATGCTTCCTTTCCCAACACCATGCCCATCACCGACAAAGGTCCTAAACGACAACAATTATCAAATGTTGCTTCCACATCCTTCAGGTGATGGAGAGCAAAAACCGATCTCGACCTCCAGAACGTAGCTTGCAAAATAGATGCTAGCAACGTATTATGTCTAAAAGCCATGGAAGTCGCTACTGCCCTAACCTCGTGGGCTTTAACTTTACACACCTGTAGAGTCTGATCTCTTACTGACGTGTGTGCTTCCTGAATCAGGCTCATTAAAAAGAACGAAATTGCGTTCTTAGACATAGGACGGCTCGGATCTTCAACCGAACACCACACTCGTTTCGAACTTCTTCTCAAAGCCTCTGTTTTATGAATATAAAATTTCAGTGCTCTCACCGGACACAAAGAACGTTCTTCGTCCTCTTCTCCTACTATCCTGGCAAGCTTCGAAGGAGAAGAAACGAGGCCATGGTCTCGAAGGATCTTCATTCTCTTTCACTAAAAAAATCCTGAGTATAGGCACACACAGCTTCGTCTTGTGTGAATCCTATCTCTTTACTCATTGCTTGCAGCTCGCTGATTCTACCAGCTGAAGCTAAGGCGACTAAGAATAACGTCTTCTTAGTAAGATCCTTCAAAGAAGCCGAATTAAGAGGTTCAAAATTTGCTTTAGAGAGCCAGGACAATACTACGTCTAAATTCCGGTCCACTAAACCTGGTCTCCTTGTCCTAGAGGACTCAAAAGATTTAATCAAGTTGCCGATGTCCGAGTTATTAGATATACATATTTAAGTTTCTATGTAAAACTGACGCCAACATGGATCTGTATCCTTTTATTGTCAAAGTCGATCAACTTCCTAACGTCTCTCAGATATATTTAGGAAGTTTGCTATCTCTTGTATAGGAGGTTTTTATAAGAAGTTTTTTGTGTGACTTTCTCTGCACCAATTTCTAAAAACTCCCCCTCCCCATTTTTGACTGATAGAGTTTGGCCGAAGAGACTCTTCTACAGTTAGCAATAGCCTCTGCCACTCTTCTTGAAAAACCTTTCGCTCTGACCAGGTCCCGGACAGTCTGAATCCTGTCAGAGCGAGATACGACAACCCTTGGTGATTTCTGTCGAAATGGGGCTGTTTGAGTAGCGATGGAATTTGTGGCAGAAGCCTGGGGAAGTCTAATAACATCCTCAGGAAATCCCGGGAACCACTCCCTTCTGGGGCCAAGAAGTAGCTATTAGAGTCATCATAACAACGTTCTGGTGACTCTGGAACTTGTTTATTACCTCCTCTTGATCATCGCAAAATGGTGGAAATGGGTAAACATTCAGACCTAACCAGTTGAGAAGCATTGCATCCGTTTTCCAGGCTAACGGTCCGGAACCGAGAACAGAAAAGAGGAAGCCTGTTGTTCCTGGACGTTGCAAAGAGGTCTATCGTTGGTTGTCCCCACAATCGCCATAGATCCTGACAAACTCTGATATCCAATGTCCACTCCGTCGGAAGAACCTGATGCGCACGACTGAGTTCGTCTGCTAAAACGTTGAGCTTCCCTTGCACGTACCTGGAGAAGAGTTCACTTTGTGCGAATTTGCCCACAGAAGAAGATGCTCCGTCATTCTGTACAGGGAGAACGAATGTGTCCCACCCTGTTTCCTTATGTATGACAGCGCTGTGGTGTTGTCCCGAGAACGCGGCAACTTTCTTCCTTCGACTGGAGGGGTAGTGAAACTTTGAAGCCCAAGAAAAAAATTGCTTTCAGCTCCTTTATGTTGATATGAAGACCTCTCTCCTGTTCCATCCAGATGCCTGATGTCTTCTCTTTCCCCAACAGGGCTCCCCATCCTGAGTCCGATGCGTCGGCATAAATTCTAGCTCTGGTTCGCTCTTTCAAGGGACAAACCCTCCTGAGCTCTTTCCTCCGACAACCACCAACAAAGATTCTTCCTTGATTTCCTCGGAGATCGGAATAACAGTCGAATCCGGTTGAATTTTCCGGTCCCAAATGGCCTTTAGGTAGAATTGTAGTGTCCTCATGTGAAGACAACCAAGTGTAATAAAGGTCTCCACCAAAGCGAGAGTCCCTAACAGGCTCATCCACTCCAGAGCGTGCAGGAGGACGAGCGGTTTAACAGCTTCCATACAGCCGCAAGGAGAGAGACTATTCTCCTCGGGGAGAGAAAAAACCCAAAAAGCTTGTGAGTCCAGAATCATGCCCCAAAATATGGAAATCCTCTGACTCGGTACTAACTGTGACTTCTCTAAATTCATTACTAATCCCAGCTGCTGTGTTAATATTAGTGTCCGATTTAAATCCCCCACACACTGGAGACTGGAGTCGGACTTAGAAGCCAGTCGTCCAGATAAAAAGCAATATTGATTCCATCAAATGTAACCATTGACTTACCGGGGCCAGGACTCGAGTAAATACTTGTGGGGCTGTCGAAAGTCCGAAACAGAGCACTCTGAACTGATAAACTCTGCCGTTGAAAACGAACCGTAGATATTTCCTAGAGCTCCGATGATAGGTACATGGAAATATGCCTCTTCATGTCCAGCGATACCATCCAGTCTCCTGGTCAAAGAGCTGACATGACCGACCGGTTGGTTTCCATACGAAACTTTGTCTTCAGGACAAAGATATTGAGTGTACTCACATCCAGGACAGGTCTCCAGCCCCCCGATAACTTGGGGACTACGAATAGCCTGTTGTAAAAGCCCAGTGAGATGTCTTCCACTATTTCTATAGCCTTCTTGGAAATCGGGGAGGGCTTCTACTTCCTTGGCAAAGAGCCAAAGCTCTTTCTAATCCCTGCGAGTATGCTGTCAAGGCGATGGGAATACTTGACAGCGGTGGATCTTGCACAAACGGAAATCACATAACCTTCTCTTAATACTGTGATCACCCACTGTTCTGCCCCTCTTCGACTCCATTCCCGCCAAAACAGGCGGAGTCTTGCTCCTACAGGTGTGTGAGGGTAAAATTCCCTACTTATCCGACTGTCTCAAGGGTGGTTTCTTACTGGCTGTGGCTTGTGGACGCAAATTAGTCCTTGGTCTGGGTTGCCATCTAGTCTTTCCCCCCTGAAAAGGGTGCTTCTGAAGAGGTGACCCTTTAGCTCTGTAGGTGTGTCTCCTTGGGGCGTCACGTCGCATTTATTCCCTGAACAGGTTATTCAGCAAGTTCTCACGATCTGGAGAAAAAGTCTACCACGACTTATTGACGAACGAGTCAATAAGTCGTTGGTAGACTTTTTCTCCAGATCGGTGAGAACTTGCTGAATAACCTGTTCAGGGAATAAATGCGACTTACATAAAGGCGCAAACATGAGAGCAGACTTCTGGTTAGAAGTGACTCCCTTGG
Source organism: Macrobrachium nipponense (assembly GCF_015104395.2). Classification (NCBI taxonomy): domain Eukaryota; kingdom Metazoa; phylum Arthropoda; class Malacostraca; order Decapoda; family Palaemonidae; genus Macrobrachium; species Macrobrachium nipponense. Next base: position 97,464,236 of record NC_087200.1, on the reverse strand, counting down.
AGGTGAAAGAGCACCAAAGTTCTCTCTTTTTAAGGACGCCCAGAGTAAAATGAGATGCAAGTTCCCCTAAGCCATCCCTGACTGCCTTGTCGGCACACGATAACACATCAAGCCAGTCTGTCGCCAAGCTATCCTCCAAAGATTGACAATCCTCTATTTTCCTTGCTAATGCAGCAAAAGTCCAATCTAAGAAGCTGAAAACTTCTATTACCTTAAATAGGTTCTTAATCAGGTGGTCGAAATCAGGCGAAGAGAAGAAAATTTTCGCCGACGAAAACGCTGTCCTTCTGTTAGCATTCACCAGACCTGAGAAATCCCCTTGGGCGGAGGCAGCGACTCCCAGAGGGTAATTCTCCGGTAGCATAAAATTTAGGTCTTCTGTAACTTGGACGGTGGGACAGCAAAGGCGGCTTTACCAGACTCCCTCTTCTTCTCCAGCCACTTCTCCGCTTCTTTGAAGACTCTTTACGCCGACTGCGAAAGCACCAGTTTAGGTAGACTCGCCGAATGTACTTTCCTATCCTTAACAAAGGTAGAAGGAAGGAGGCGAAGATGGAGGAGGTGGCTCGAATTCCGGATAAGAAGCCAACAAAAACTCATCAAGTTGGAGTAAGCAGAAGCCGCTTTCGATTCTTGTTACGACTGATCCTCCCCCTCCGACGTTGTCTACTGCTTGGCTTCTTCATCCGTATAAGACTTAACTTTCTTCAACGACTTAACTAAGTCCTGAAGCTGTCTCAACGGTTTCCAAAAAAGGGATTTTGACGTAAGGGAAAAATCTATTTCTGGGCGATTGGTTCGTGTCGCCAGCGAAATATCCTTTATCCATTATTTCTAAGGTAAATGTACTAACACATACCAGAGAATAAATAAATAAAGAAAAGGTCAGTACAACTGACTCGCTCTACCCTCCAAGATGTGCGGTATGAACACTATGGCGAGTGAGACCAACTACACGAACCGCTTGCCAATAGAAATCTCCCACTACAAAATTCCCACTAGAGGGGAGCCGACCCACAGAGTGGGCAGCAACTACTACTACTCATCCCATGCTGCCGACTGCTGCGCCTCTGGTGGCCATCCTGAAGTTAGCAGACAATCTTGAGCGATGGGATGGGCAGGGTGGGATTTCGCTGGCGACACGAACCAATCGCCAGAAATAGATTTTTCCTTACGTCAAAATCCTTTTTCTGGGCTCAGTTCGTGTCGCTGCGCGAAATCGTACCAGAGAAATAGCAAAAGATTGTAAAGAATAAAATAAATAGACAAAAAAGGGTCTCAAATAAAGATAACTAAATTAAAGAAATATAATTGCTACTAGATATACATATACAACATGATACAAAATAGAAATATTACTTAAAATTAACTTAATGTTAATAATATTCTTAAAATTAAGTTAAATGTCATATATATACAGGGCTTACATGGAATATATGTTGAGATTAGTATCTGTGTATAGTTATTATGTACAAAGAAATCAAAGCAATTATAACAATAAACTGAATAGAACAAACTTCAATAATAATATAATAAAGGAATCGTATATGACTTAGTATACGAAACCCGTAACCATTGTAAATACGATGTGTACCCCTAGCATAAAAATAAGGGGATCACATCAAAGAGATCATTATATACAATCAATTGTGAGTGACCCTAGCAAAAAAATAAGGGGCACCCACTATACCATCATAAGAGCAGCTAAGACTCAAGGTAAACGTAGATGAACATGGCAGGTATAGACGAACTGTTGGGTGAGATAGGTAGAAAGGAGGACTGGATCTTCTACTAAAGATTAAGCAGAGTCGGGGGAAACTATGTTACCCGCCGCAACTGCTGAAAATTTCAGAGCTTCCAAGGACTTTAAGTAATGACGCTTAAATACTGTCGGCGATTTCCATCCAGTATATTTTTTCAAATCATCGAAATTCATGTGTTGGAAATAGTTAATTGAGGTGGCTACTGCCCTGACTCATGTGCTTTAGGAAGGAGTCAGGATTGGGCTTGCTTAATAAAGTACAGGATCTGCTGCCTGATGCCTTTAATAGATAAAGTACACCTTTTCTCTCTAAAGAGAGGACCCGATGAGGATGAGGAGGTCCTGGACAGAAAGGCTCGTAAGGTTGATACTGGGCAAAGAGAAATATCTTGTGGAAGGGGTACAACCTTCCATGGTTCCCACCTCATCAAAGGGTCTTCATTCTTTGCTATAAAACTACGTTCCGGAGAAAGTGAACTTCCCCTGTGGGAAGAAATTCAACATGATCCGGATCCCTGGATAATGCCGACAGTTCTGAAATTCTAGCTCCTGAAGCAAGCTTAATAAAAATAGAGTTTTTCTTAAGAGCATTATAAATGAACATGTGTCATTATTCTGTTTCTGAAGCCAGCTTTAGAACATCATTTAAGAACCATGATACTGACGTAGGCCTTACAGAAGGTCTAAGTCTAGCACAAGCCTTGGGGATAGACGAGAAGTAAGAGTCTGTCAAGTCTATGCTGAATCCAAATTGGAAAATCTTTTTCAAGGCTGACTTTGTTGTCGTAAATAGTGCTAGCTGCTAGCCTTTTTCAAATAAAGATCTGAAAAAGGATATAGCTGAATTGATTGTCATGATTCTAATATCTGATTCTCTCAGGAAGGTTGCTAACTTTTTGACTGCAGCATTCATACTGTCTCAAAGTTGAATCTCTTTTATCAGATTCCAAGAAGAGAATATTTTGAGGATCAAATATTCGCATCTCTTTTAGCCGCAAACTTCATGAAATCCATAAAGTTAGGGTTTTGAGAATTCCTGAGGAAGCGAACACAGTCTTCGTTTGCACTGACTGGGAGAGCTGGGATGGGAATCGAAGAGGATGAAGACCCAGTTCCAGAATGAGAGGGTACCAATTGCTCTTCGGCCAGTCTGGGGCTACTAGAAGCCACTTGACCCTTGAACGTCCTGAGTTTGTTCAGCACCTTCAGGAGAAGATTCACTGGAGGGAAGACATAAATCTTCTCCCAGTTGTCCAGTCTATGGACAGGGCGTCCGTGGCATAGGCCAGAGGGTCCAGGTTGGGGGCCACATAACATGGGAGTTTGTGGTTCGCTTGGGATGCGAATAGATCCACTTGTAGACCTGGAACCTTCTGAAGTATCCACTGCGAACGAACTGTTGTCCAGTGACCATTCCGACTCCAGAGGAATCTGGAAACCGGGATCTAGAGCATCTGCTATGACGTTTCTCACTCCAGCTATATGGGTGGAGGAGAGGTGCCAACTGAACTTGTCCGCCAGGGAGAAGATGGCTACCATGACATGATTCAGATGACGTGACTTGGAGCCTCCTCTGTTTACACAATTGGACTACCACTGCGCTGTCTAAGACTAGCTTTATGTGGGAGTTCTTTGGCGGACGTAACCTTTTTAGAGTCAAGAAACCACCGCCAATTGCTTCCAGTACGTTTATGTGAAGCTGACGGAACTGGGGTGACCAGGTTCTTGAACCTTCTTGAACTGAGAATATCCTCCCCAACCGCTTAATGAAGCGTCCGTGTGGATGGTAATCCCCGGAGGAGGAAACTGAAGGGGTACTGATATTGACAAGTTCTTGACTTTCGACCAAGGGCGTAGACGATTCCGTAGAATCTGAGGGACTGAGGATAATTTGTCCCTGGACCTGACATTTGCTCGTGAGCGCCAGATTCTGGTTAGGTCTTTCAGTTTGGCTTTCAGCAAGATGTTTGTCACTGATGCAAAACTGGAGTGAGCCCAGAATCCTTTCCTGGGTTCTCCTTGAAGCAAGTTTGGTGTGCTAGAAATTGCTTTTACTGACTTCGCTATTTCTTTTCTCTTGGCTGATGGAATCGACAGAGTATGGGAGGATAGATTCCATTGAATGCCCAGCCACTGAAAAGTTTGACCTCCAGAGTGAGTCTTGATTTGGTCCTGTTTATCTTGAATCCTAGATATTCCAGGAACCGGATTACTTTCCGTGTTGCTTTGTGACATTCCTCGACTGTTGGAGCCCAAATTAGCCAATCGTCGAGATACGCTACTACCATGATCCCTTGCGATCTTAGTTGTTGGACGACTACTTCCGCCAACTTCGTGAACACCCTGGGTGCTACGTTGAGACCGAAGGGAACTACCTTGAAGGAGAATGCCTGATCCCCTATCTTGAAGCCCAGATACGGGCGAAAGTGTCTTGCAATAGGGATATGATAGTATGCGTCTGTAAGATCAATAGAGGTGGTGACGGCCCCACGGGGAAGTAAGGTCCGCACCTGCGAGATGGTGAGCATCTTGAACTTGTCGCAGCGAATGGCCAAGTTTAAACGGGGACAAGTCTAAGATTACCTTCTTTTTTGTTTGAGCTTTCTTTGGAACGCTGAACAAGCGCCCTTGAAACTTTAATCTGTTGACTCTCGCTATTGCTCCTTTCTGAAGGAGGTCCTCCGCATACTCCGTCAATTCTTTGGATGGAAGTTGAAGGAAAGGTCTGGGTGGAGGCGGCTTGCGCCACCCAACTCCAACCCAGGCCCTTTTGACACAATACTTTGTGCCATTTGCTGAATCCCCACCTGTGGCGGAAGAGAAACCAGCCTCCCTCCTACCTGGAAGTTCTCATTGATGTTGGTAGCCTCCTCGGCCTCCCCGGAAGTGTTTTCCTCTATTAAGGACCTTCCTGATCCTCTCTGACGAAAAGGATCGCTTACTTTGCCTCCCTACCCGAGCGGTCATACTGTGAAAGGCCTGGCCTTCGAACACTTGGTTGAAGGCTGGGAGACAGCGTAAGAGGTGGAAGGTTGAGGCTGGGGGAAATCACATAAATAGGCTGTGATTTGGGCCTTGGAGGTGAGAGGGTTGGGCTGCCTGCACCAACGGAACAGCCGAAACAGGCTGGGCAAACCGTTGCTGTTTCTTCTGGTAAGGCTGGAAACGTCTGGGTTTCTTCTGAGCCTTACCCCTCATGCTTGATCTTGGCGGTCTCTTTGCAGTGAGACCCCAACGATCCTTAAGGCTTTATTGGTTAAGCCTTGTAGCCTCTGCCTGGACCTCCTTTACCATGCATCTGGGAAGAGGTCTGCTCCCCAGATGTTGATGAAAGCAACTATTCGGTTCATGCCGAATAGTTGCTTCGTGGAGGACATGCTTCCGACAATTTGTTCTGGCTGTGGCGAACTCGAACATGTCAGGGACTGCACCGTTTGAGTCAGTGACTTGGTGATCAGCTTGAACAGTGGCTCGGAACCATAAGAAATGGTAGCCACCTCTGTCATGGCCATGGTGTTGAGAGACCTGGCCAGCCTAGACTTGGCATCAAACTCTGTGCCTGAATGAGGCTGTCTGGAAGTCTAGGTAGCTTCTCACCAAACTGCTCCATAGCACAGTGTTTTTGAGTTTGCCCGCAGAAAGAAAAAGTGTTGGGCAGGTCTTCCCACAAATCTCCGGTTGAGGGAAGTAAAGGAGGATGTAGGGTCCCGCTTCCTTTAGCTGCGGTAACGACTCCCCCTTTTTGGGCCGCCGGGATAGTGACCGTAGCTATCTTGGTAAGGAAAGGAAGCGGAGTTCCCTCTTCCTTGTGAAGATGGTGAATGGACTCTTAAAAGGCGTATTTTCGTATTCGAACAGTCCATGTCCTCTAAGCACCTGAGCCATTCTCTTTGAGCCTGGTCACGTGAATAGAGGACCGTCTCTTTAGGGACCTTGTCATCTCGCGTCATAGCCGCGGCAGTGAGCCTGGCGTAGCCGATGAACGGCGGTTGGAGATCCTCCGGGTAGAACTCGAAGTCCTCAATCCTTCGAGTTCCACACTCCGGGATAGAAATAAGTCCGTCCTGGAAGGGGGCGTATGACGCCACCCTCCATAGGGGTTGTTCATAGAGAACGGAGGCAGAGAGTCATGTGGTGGCAGCTGAGCTATACCTGAGCTGAAAGGTGGGGGAGTAGCTAGCGGAGCCTGGGCTTAGTCCCGGCGATAATGTTGTCCTGGGAGTTGATCCTATCGGACAACCGGGAGAACATCTGTTCCAATAATCGTTCTTGAGAGAACCAACCAAATCCCCCATGTGTTGCAACAGGCCAGCATTGGGATCCAAAGCCGGAGCTGCTGCGGAGGTGGTCGGGTAGCTCTGAACAGGAACCAAAGGAAGGGGAGAAACGGCTGACTCCGCTGGAGTATGTGATCTCTCCTTGGAGGATCTACTCCTTGAGGATTTGGAGCCGGACCCAGAAGCTCTAGACCTCTCTGCTCCGGTTCAATATTTAAGTCCCAGTGTCGCGACTTCCAGACGAGATGTCCTGGCCTGGTTCAGTCAACGAAGCGGCGAGCTGCTGCTGAATTGCCGCCATAGTCGGGGCTGCCTCTGCTGGGTCGACGTAGCCCACCCGTTGACTTGCCGACCAGGGAAGATCAAGACCGCCAACCTCTTTTCAAGGATGTAGGGCTGTCCTTGGCGGCGTTCTTCCCAAAACCGCCGACCAGGCCCGCAGGGTTGCCAGTGCGGTGTCTCTAACAGCGGGAGCCTGGAAGAGAGGGTATTTGTTAGTTTTTAAGTTTAAACTTAAAATTAAAACTTAAGTAAAAGGTTAACTTAAAATTATAAAGGATGCGAGATCCATATAAAACCAGCTTAAGTTTAAGATAAGAGATTAAAATTAAACTTAAGAACTATAAACTTGTAGGGATTGGATAACGGAGTTGGAAATACTTACCCGTCTAAGAGCTGGCTCACCAGATCATAGCAAATCGTGCAGGTCTCGTGAAACCAGACTTGAAGGATCCGTGCGGAGTGCGCATGGAGCATGGGATCTGCAGACTTCATGCCCACAGGGGTCCTGGAGCATGGCATTACATCCCGGATGCTCACAGTGGAGGGGTTTGGTCTGTAAGGTGAAAAGATACATGGAGCATCCTAAAAGATATCACTTACAGGCTAGAGGTTTAAAAGAACTCCGCTGCATGCCGGAGCGCGAAAAAATTTTGGGCATAACCCCTCCCTTATTGCCTGAATAGGCCTATAACCCCGGAGAGATCCGGTGTGAGCAGGCAACGGAGGGATGGTTTAAGGTAGCTAAATTAAACTTAATATAGTTTAAATCTTAAACCTATATACATTGAACGTACCGGACTAAGTCCGGTGCGTGGCGGAGTCGTTTCGCGATATCAGTGCGACGGAGTGGTTAGTAAAGACCAACTGTATGCCGCAGTCCGCCCGTCAGGGTGAACTAGCACCTTTCCACGTGGATGCCGGAGCTCCGGTAGATAAAGAGCACCAGTAAGGTGGGAAAGGGCGAGAGGGCAAACAGACTCGCGCTAGCAATGGAGCGACGGTAGTAACGGCGGAGGGGGGAAGGCCAGTCCCCCCCCCCCCCCATTCCCCCCCCCCTTAGTCATCCGGAGCGTGCCGAGAAGCTAGAGAGGTCGAGTCCAGTCTGGGTCTGTCCAGCCCCACTACTCCCTCCGCCTAGGGAGAGAGGGAGGCGGGCCGGGTATGTGGAGCGAGCGTGGGCAGACCAACCCTCCCCCCGGCCCTATGGAAGGGCGGGAGGAAGGAAGGTGACTGGACAGGCGTCTGGCTGCTCCGTGATCACGGCGTGACCACGGAGCGGTAAACATGTAGTACAATGAAACAAAACAGCCCTAGGATAAAACAACCGACTAATCAGAGAGATGCTATAGAGAAAAGCAACCGAACTGAAGAGCGGAAGCATAGTAGAACATAACCTATGGCTACGTGAAGCCAGACGCCGTAACACTAACATAAGACTAATAAATCAAACAATAAACGTAAAGAAAGAAAATAAAACAGTAGGTGATCCCAAAAAAAGGAGTGTACGACTAACTCGAAGAAAGTCTGCCACTCAAAGCTAGCCAGGGCCGATACTAAGAGCTGTGGCTAGGGTCTGGATGGAAGATACCACGCAAGGTGAAAAAGACATGCATGCATGACATTAAACCTCGTAGGCTGTACCCTTAACATAAAATGGATAACTAATAATAGAGCGTAACGAAATAAGGGAAGGTTCTGGGTATGGAAGACCAAGAACGAACCCGCCACGAGGCAGAACAATGCTGCCATGCTTCCGACCTAGAGCTCGTATTTATACCTAAAAAACGGTAATACTGACTCAAGGCCGGAAAAACCAAAATAGCAATAATCACTGATTACTTAACTTAGCTGCTGCGATGGCTGTACGCTCCATGACGAATAAAGCCAGAAAAAAGGGCACAAAAACACAGAGCAAAAAAGGGCACGTGTATCACAGTGCGCTAACTGAAAAGGATGGCCACCAGAGGCACAGCAGTCGGGAGCATGGGATGGAGTAGTAGTAGTTGCTGCCCCACTCTGGGGCTCGGGGTCGGCTCCCCTCTAGGGTGGGCATTTTGTAGTGGGAGATTTTTCTATTAATTCGGCAAGAGGTTCGTGGTATTGGTCTCATCGCCATAGTGTTCATACCGACACCCTCTTGGAGGGTGAGCGAGTTCAGTTGTACTGACCTTTCTTTATTTATTTATTCTGGTGGATGTGTTAGTACATTTACCTTAGAAATAATGGATTAAAGGATATTTCGCGCGCAGCGACACGAACTGAGCCCAGAAAAGCTTCTTCTTTGTTGTTCGCATCATCTCCCGATGGTGCGGGCGAAGGAGACAACTTCCTTGATAAAAATTTGCGAGTCGAACTCTCTCGCTCGTTAGCTGGCGAACGAGTCAAAACTTTCCTTGTTTCAGTCGGCGAGATAAAACTATGCGAGTCCGACACTGATACCTCGCGAGATAGCTTGCGAACAGCACCCGAACCTCTACTAGGCGAAAGATACACAGGGTTCTCCCAAAAGCTACACGAGGGTTGAGGACTCTTTTTCCCTCTCTCTCTTCAGGTGGGATTCACAGGTGATGACGAACTATCCAATGGAACTGGGCGCCTTTTCAACGGGCATGACACTTCACTCCACTTCTTTCACCTGGTATCAGGCGAACACACCTCGAGTCCAACGACAAACCTACACCAGACATCAATACACCTTTCCAATGGTGTCTCTTTACAGTAATCGAGTCGAAATTCACGACTGAGTCAACGGCCGCCCGTGGGCAAATCCCTCCAGTCTCCCTTCGACTCATGGTATGTCTTCTCCCAGGTGCTGGGGAGTGGGACAGTGACCTCGGTCTAGGAGACGTGGAGGGACGGACAGCCGCCTCCTCGGATACGACACTTGCACTTTTCACTTCACTAGACTTAGTCACAAATTCACGAAAAGATGTACCTAAATCCATGACAGATTTAACAAGCAGCTCAAATTTCCTATCCATCTTATTTTCTAATTGGGCAATGGTGTCGGAATCAGAAGCATGGGGAACCTGAGCCGGAGTAAGAAATACTGAAGTAGGAGGACTATCAATAGGAGAGACGTTTGACAAAATAGGAGAAGACAAGCGGGCCTTCTTGCCTCTGACGGCAAAGGAGTTGACTCTAATCTACCCCTACTATCAGCCCTAATGGCTGCCTTTCTTTTCCTATCTTATCAAGGTAAGACAAAAAAACTCTTCCATCCTTGATCATCTAGATCTTCACATTCATTACATGTACGCTCTTTAGTACACTCGCCCGCTACATTTCACGCACTTTGAGTGTGGGTCAATAACATAATTGGCTAATCTTAGTTTTTGCATCCTTTGCGCAAAACTAACAGATGAACCGAATCTGACATAAACTCACGTTAAACAGATGAATAAAGAAAGCAGCTAGCCGTCAAACACAAAAAACAACCAAGAAAATTGTACTTCACCAAATCGGGTGTCATACAAAATGGCGAACAGTTGACTGCAGCAAAATACACGGGTGTTCACTGTGGGCAGCAGGAAATGAATTGTCAAGCAAAGCTCAGTAGTACCGGGGATCCCCGAAAGTGGGCAGGGTCGTATCACCTACACGTCAGCAGCACCGTTAGCGCCAAGAAATTTGGGATTTCAACTGCCGTAAAGTAAGAAGAGGTATAAGCTATGTAATTGTTTCGGTAAGTTCATGTGTGAAATTGTTTGTACATCGGTTTTTCCTAAGGAGTCAGACATGAAATGAATTTTCTCCTTATATTGTCCTGTACTTTTTCTACCCGAGGTAACCAGGTCTAGGTGTTCATCTTTACCATTTTTCCATGATTTTCTGGGTCTTCCTACAGGTCTTCATCCTGCTTGCTCACATATCTACAGCTTTTCTGAACAACTGTTCCTTAACCCCTCTCATCTAATGTCTAAAGCATCGCAATCTTTGATGTCTGCTCTTTTTTCTATCTCTTTTTATGTAAAATTTTCCAAAGGCAAAAATGCATTACAGTATTTTTCACAAACCCTCAGTTAACTCTTCTACTGCAAGTGGATGTTTAACTGGTGGGTAGTCTCTCATATATAGTATAGTATACTATGTGTGTGTGTGCATGTGTTTGTTGCACAATCTTGGAACTAACTTCTAACAGACAAATCATTCATTTAATATTTCAAGACCAAAAGGAATAAAGAAAATTTACTTATAAAAGAATAATATAGTACATAAAAAAGGTAAGCAGATCTGGGCATATCTGATTGTATGTACTTACAATGACTCTATTTCAACCTAAAAACAACGCTATGAAAGAATTCTTGACAGTATTAGTAAGTGTATCTTAAGGAGCCCTAGTGGGAACATACGAGTGATGCCTTTGAGGACTAACAATGGCTACCAAATATGAGTTTTTTCATGTCAAACCTGCTTTTATGGTAACATAATGAAGCTAGGAAACTAAGTAAAGCTTTATATAATTTTCTAGATTTCTTAATTTTATAGGCTAAAATCTAGCTATGGTCCAAGGAATCACAGCTCACTTTCTTCATCCACTGCTCTACTTTATAGAAGCTGTACATTTTTTGCTTAACTAGGCCATCAATTAAGAATTTTTGGTCACCTTGATCCCACATACAGTAGTACCTCAGTTTTAGTATGTAATCTGTTCCAGAACCTCCAACGATATCTGAAACGTACAAAAAACTGACACAATATTTCCATAATGAATAATGGAAATAGTAGATTATAATGCATTCCAGACCCCCAAAATTATTAACAAAAAATACATTGTACAAGGAAGAAACAGTTTTACATACAGAAAACAATGAGAAATAAATATAAATGAATAATGAAATGAATAATGAACATTTAACATCACTCTTACCTTTATGGCAGACGCTTGTTAGTGTATGGAAGATGGAGAGGAGGGGAGAGGGGGGAAGAGAGGTTACTGTTTGGTAGGGGAATCCCCCTCCAGAAGGACTTCAGGTATCATGAACCTATCTGGGGTTACTTCTCTACATTTTTTAGTGCAATGTCTGAGCACTATGACTAGCTTGAGAGTCACTGGACCCCTGCCAAATAACAAAACCGCCCAAAGACATTTTCTCTGTCTCTTCAACATCTGCCTGAAACAGTACAAAGCATTGTCATTATACATGTCAGAGACACAGATTGCAACGTCTTTGTTAGGATGATGCGACTCAACAAAATTCTTTATCACTTCACTTGGCAAACATTTCTTTAATCACTGAAGTAGGCACAGTATCCCCTCTCTCTTCTTCCTCCTCCTCCTCGGATTCCTAGTCTGTCGTCTGTTGCTGTTCCTGCTGAAGGTCTTGCAGCTCCTATGGTTAGCTCTTCCCTGTGGGCATCCACTAGCTCTTCCACATCCTCGCCACTCACATCCAAGCCCATGGACGTCCCCAGAGACACAATAGACTCCACAACAGGTGGTAGGGTCAGCCTAAAAAACAAAAAACCCTTCAAAATCCTTCTCAAGGTAACACTCTGGCCATAATTTTCTCCAAGCAGAGTTCATTGTCCTGGAAGTCACTCCCTACCAAGCCTTTTCTACGAGACTTACGCAATTAAAGATATGAAGTGATCCTTCCAGAACTTTCTTAGGGTCCATTCAGTGTCTGAGGTCACATCAAAGCACCTTTGGAATACTGCCTTCGTGTACAGTTTCTTGAAGTTCAAGAACCCTGAGGCTAGTAGGCGCAGCAAAACAATAACTCTTGCCAGAACAAACGCGTTTGCCAAGAATATCTAAATATAGGGGGAAACATCGCAGTGGATCCATCGTCATCGGGTGGATCAGCCTTATTCACTCAATATTCAATTGGTGAAACACGAATACAATTACATCTTTAAGCATACCATTCAAAAGATTAAAGTTTTGTCAACATAATGTGATATATGAAAGTGCCATATGAACTAGAATAGGCATCTTTCCCAGCCTTCCCAGCACTCATTTGAACAATGTTAGCGTATATATGTAACGTTTATTGATCTTGCTCAAGATGGCAGTTGTAATCAGCACAATAAAACATTTTGTTGTCTATATTAGTGAAAGTATGAAACTTTTTATTCCCGGGGTCATGGTTTGAACTGAAATTTATTTTTACCTTGTAATCAGTGGTTTTATCCTTACCGCCATCACAACTGAAACTCCACAGTGCTTATTTGATTGTAATTATATATTTTTTGGTCTTAATTCACTCTCAATTGCACTTGAACCACGTTGCTGTTCCTAGTTCCTAAGCGCTCACTCCACAAACATAGTGGAGGGCAGCACATGACTACACTGTTTATTGTTTATGAAGTGCAAAGCTTTATTCCTTTAATTGTTTACCTTACTAATTATTTAGTTTAACTTTACTTTGTTACTTCAAAATGTTCTTTTTAATTCATGTCTATTATCTTTTTTGCAACCCAATTAACCCCGAAAAATTACAGATATTTCTCAAGCAGAAACGCGCAGATGGCGGCAAAATGTCATCGCTGCCAATGTAGTGGAGCTTCACACATACGCCGATGCATTTACAAACTGTTTCCATGAATTCTTTTTGTCATAGTAATGCAATAATGATAAAATTGCTCTATGTTATATATCCTACAAATAGATACGCTAATTTTACTTATTTCCCCGATTTTGGGTAAGTCTTATACCCAGTTTAGAGGGTAAACACATACCAATTGGCAACACTGATAAACAATGGAAGAGCACGAACAACGCCGTAAGTACTGTTCACAGCAAAACTGTTGATACTTGAGTCAGGAGTTTAGTTACTTTTTCAACAATGAATATTTTCAAAATAATAATCATATGTAAAAAATTTATGCCATTCATGACCTTATACTGCTGTTTAACTATTTATTTAAATAATTATCGGTAGATCTAGGGTGCTTATCCGCAGCTGCCTAGACTATGGCAGTTGCAGTATTTCTATGCAGTTTTTTACCTGCTGAACAAGAATTTTAAAGTAATATTTATTCGGACGACTGTAATTAACCCCCCAGGGGCCAGTACTAAACACAGTGAAATACATTGGACGCCCCAATCCCTAGTGGATGTCATATCTGCAGTTACGTTCCTTGCCGTCCGTGTGGGACTGCTTCTGTAGAATACCTACTAATTATCTAGCGCACACTTCTTCTCTTTCTATCAAAAAATTGTAGTTTCCTTGGATGTACTAGGCAGTTGGTGTCATTGTTGACGATTGTTGTGAAGAAAGTGACCCAGCGTCTACGGGTAAAAGTGGTGTGCGGATTTAGCATGGAATGGAAAGTTTATTGACACAAGTGACTACGCAACATGTGATGGTGTCAATCTTCTATATTTTTGGTGTTGTAAGTAAAAATTTGAAAGCGTCATGGAGTATGGTTTGCACTGCGCAAGGCTGCTTTTCATTAACCTCTGTTTAATCTTAAAATATGACCTTAATTTCTAATTTTGGAGAAAATACTTACAGTAGTACCTCGAAATACGAAATTAATCCGTTCTGAGGCGCCCTTCATATCATGAGGTTTTCGTATCTTTACCTAATGTATTTTTTTATTAAATGTATTGCATGATAAAGTTTTCTTTTTTCAATTACAGCATCCTTTTACCAATAGAATACTTAAAGCACAAGGGTAGATGCTGACCAATAGGAGAGCAGGATCTTTATATCGGGGTGACTAGCATCAGGAAAACCAATGGGAGAGCGGGAGGATGGTGGCGAGTTTAATCAGTTGGCGGCGAGGGAGTTTTAAAATTGTTCTCGGTGGTCGGGGCGAATCTCGGGACTTTACAGCAACAACCTTTCGTAACTTGAGCAATTTCCGTACGTAGAGCTGTAAAATTTTTCGTATTTGCTTTCGTATCTCGAGTTTTTCATAAGTTGAGCCTTTCGTATGTCGAGGTACCACTGTACTTCGAAAGGATAGTAGAGGTCTCAAGCTGTTGCTCTCACCACCGATGACTCGTGACTGGTGCCCATCTCCAGTGTCAGGACGTGTCAAAGTACTTTTCTGGGCTCAGCTCGTGTCGGCCTATGAAATATCCTTAAGATCATTATTTCTAGGTAAAATTAATCTAAAATTACCAGAGAAAAAATAAAATCAAGAAAATGTCAGTAAAACTGACTCGCTCACTCTATAAAAGAAGTGTCGTCTATGGGAATAGAGGCGAGTGGGGATCATACCACGAGTCATTTACCATTTAGACCTTCCAACATAAAATCCCCACCAGAGAGAGCTGATACTAAAGGGTGATGCGGCCGCTACTACTACTACTACCGACGCCACGGACAGCAGCGCCCCTAGCGGTCATCCTTAATCTTTAGCTTTACAGCGCTAGGTGCATTTTTCCCTTGTGTTGTTTTTTCACGGATTATTACCAACCATTACGATGGAACGAGCTGCAATTGCTTCGGCTAAGTTAAGTGCTCATAAGTAGTATTTCCTGGTATTTCAGTCTTCCAGGGACCAGTATTCCTTTTTATAGGTCAATATACGGTCTCCCGGTTGACTCGTGGCGGGCCGTGTGCCGCCTCGTGTTTTAAGATTTCCCGGTCTCCCATACTGGGACATCTTATGCTTATGGCTTTTTATATTACGTTCATCGTATTATTACATCGTTTTTATAGCTAGGACACAGCCCTTTTTACCATTTCTCTTAGTTTGGTATTTAGGCTATATGTGTTTTTTCTGGCCCAGCATCCCAGCTCTGCTCTTCATCGGTCTACCGCTGGCTCCGAGTAGTCGACTGCTTCTTCGGATCAGTTCGCCATCCTCCTGGGCTTCTTTTTCGTTTTACTAAAAAGTGTCTTTTCCTCCTTACGATGTATTATCAGAGTATTTAGGTGTGTTTAGGCTAGCCTAGGTGCTTTGCGCCATGTGTTGGTACAGACTGGTTCACGTGGCCCCTCTGTGGTTGTGTTGCTATCGCGGCTTAGGCCACCTGCGATCACGTGTCCCTTAGCACCTTACCCTTCCCCTTCCCTCCCTACCAGGTGATAGGGAGGGGTCTGGTGGATCTCCTTGGTGTCACGACAACCACCGTTAGCCTACCTCCCTCTCCCTCCGAGGAGGCCTGGAGCTCCATACCAGCTGGGGTATAGGGCGACCACTGTCTCGGGTATCCGGGTTACCTAGCGGGTAGTAGCAGCGACGGGGGGGGGGGGGGGGGGGGGGGGGGGGGGGGTGGGGGGGGGGGGGGGGAGAGGGGGGGGGGGGGGGGAGAGAGAGGGAGAGGAGAGAGAGAGACCCCCCCCCCCCCCCCCCACACCCCCCCCCCCCCCCCCCCCATTCCCCAGTCCCAATCTTCCCTTACCTTAACGGACGGCGCCTCCGCTGAAGCCGGGGGCTCCTTCGGTTATAGGTCCTTCTTGGCTCCGCCAGTGGGCGGGGTGGAAATACTAGTGGTCTGTTGCTTGCCTAATATATCCTGTTTTTCGCTACCGGAGGAGAGCTCGCTCCTTACCCGGGCACTCCTCTAGTAGACGGAAAGTTTTATACCTCATTATATACGGATATACCCTTACTATTTACGGTGACTTTTTAGTTTTATTTTATTTATTTACTATCTCCGTCGTTCTCCGTCGTGGTTTCATGGCTCCTCACCACTCCTGGTTGGAATCTTTTTCCTGTCTCCGGCGTAGCCTCAGACCTCCTCCAACCGCCTAGTTAACCACACGTATTACGGCGGGGCTCTGGTTTAATCTAACTTACATGCTCCGGCATGCAGCGGAGTATTTGTTAGGCTGTAAGTGTGCACCGGATACTCATGTATCTCTCCACTTACAGGCTACCAACTGCCAGGTCCCAGGTTGCAACGCGACATTGTACGACCCCTGCGCCCATGAAGAGTGTAGGAACCATGCCCCGTGTGCCCCAACCACAACGGAGGACGTTTGGCACCCGGAGGCTTGCACCATCTGCTATGACCTCCTGAGTCAGCTTTTGGGTGGGGTAAGTTTACTCCTGGACATTTTCTTCGTCTTATTATCCACTAACCTTAGTTTTAAGCTTCTTTTAAACCGTATTTCCGCCGCTAGAAGCTTCATATCGCCTTCTCTTCCAGGCTGCCGCCGTGAAGGAAGTCGCCCTGGCAACCCTGAAGGCTTGTGGGTGGGCGGCTTCGGGAAGAACGCTGCCAAGGGCCAGCCTTATATGCTCTAAGAAGCTGGCCGTCCAGATCTTCCCCGGAGGCAAGGCGACGGGGTATGTGGACCCCATCTCGGCGGCCCCACTCATAGCCTATTCAGCAGGAGGTGCAGCAGGCGTTTGGGTCCGTCTCTACGCAGGAGCCGGTCCCAGATGTGGCCAACCTGGACCTGAATATCGAGCCTATGGCGGTAGGGGCAGAGGATTTGTTGGTTGAGGTAGGTGTGTCGGGCGCCCAAGGTCTTCCCTTGGGTGCTCCTGGATCTTCTTCTCCGTTCCTTCTTCCTCTTCCTTCCAAGGCTTCACGGGATCTGAGATCCCTGCTCGCTCTCCCGCCCTCTCTGTACCCCCGAAGGTGAAGGGACAGAGAGAACAGAAGACCCTATAAAGACGACTTCTAAGGAGTCGTCGTCTTCTTCAGCTAGGAAGTCTATGACTTCCTATGCAGACTCGGTGAAAGCAAAGCCTAGCTTCTATTCTAAGACTCTAGAAGCAAGGTTCTAAGGAGAAGGCTCGCGCTCCGGCCGAGCCAACGCCTTCTCCGGTCATCTACCGGATCTACTCCGGTAACTCCTTGTTGGGGTGGGGGTGCGGGGGGTGGGGGCAAAAAAAAAAAAAAACAAAAAAAAAAACCCCCCCCCCCCGAGCTCTTTTGATCCCACCACTTTCTCAGCAGTAGTGATGCAGCAAGTGGGAGAGATGGTTGGCTCTCTTGGCTCCAAGTTTGAGCAGATGTTTGCACAGCTGTCAAACACGATAACCAGTCCGGTTCAGTCTATACGACGACCTTTGCTTTGCTCGGCCTCAACCAGGCCCCTCAGACCAAGGTCCCCTGTAGCAGGTAACTGGTCTCTTACAGTTACCTCCTTATGAATCCCTACCAGCCTTCTCTATGGATAACCCATGGAGAGTGGTCCGCTTATGCCCCCTTCAAGGACGGCATGATTTCTATCCCGGAGTGTGGAACTCGAAGGATTGAGGACTTCGAGTTCTACCCTCCCGGACGGACTCAGCCTTTCATGGGATATGCTAGGCTGACCGCACTGCTCTCAATAGAGAGGATAAGATCTCCCGAGAGATGTGCTATATAGTAGGGATCATGCACAGCGGGAATGGGTTCACTGCCTGGAGGATTGGGACTGTACCAACACCAAACTCCAGGCATTCAAGAGTCCCTTTACTATCTTCGCTACGGAGGAGGAGGCTTCTCTTCCGTTCGTACTAAGGTAGTAGAAGCGACTCTTCAGGCAGTCCTTAAAGACGAGCCCATGCCACAGTTGAGGGAGGCGGAATCTACATCTCCGCTACTTCCCGGCCTTCGGAGAATTGTGGGAGAACTTACCTGCCACTTTCTCAGTAGGTAAGCTGAAGCCAGACTGCGCGATGGATCAGTTTAGCGAGAAGCTTCCAAGACTGCCTGATACCCTTATTCAGGCAGAGTTTGATGCCCGTACAAAAGATTTGGGTGAGGTCTCTAACTCCCTTATCATTACGGAGATGGCTGCCTGTCATACGCTACAGAACCGTGTTCAAGATACTGGCTAAATCCCAGCTCCAAACGGTTCAAGCCGATGCTTTGACTTCTTCTTAGCTAGAAGGAATTGCCGAAAGCATGTCTTGAGGTAGGCAACTATCAGGCATGAGCCTAATAGACTCTTAGCTTCCAGCATGTGGGGTGCGGACCTCTTCCCAGAGGCCTCTGTGAATGAGGTGCACCATGAGGCTTGCTAGCTTAACCAGAGCCTTAGAGCCAGATGGGGGCATTCTCTTCCAAGGGGAAAACAATAGACCGCCCCTGCTGCTGGTAAAAAACTAAAGAAGACAGGTAGAAGGTTCCAACCTTACCAGAAACAACAGCAGCAACAGCATTTCGTTCAGGCCGTCCCAGTTACACAAACAGGGACAGCCGTCAACCTCGAAGCAGACACAGCCTATTCTCCTGTTGTCTCTCAAAGTCAAACCGTTCCACCTCTTATGCAGTCTCGCCGGCCTTCAATTCAATGTATGAAAAGCCAGGCCTACCCAACCTTCAACAGGTTCTCTAGGGGTAGCAGGGCGAGAGGCCACTTTCGCCAGTGTGGCACAGGAAGAGCTGCAAGAGGCAAGCACTTTAGAGGAGGGCGCGGAGGTCAACCCGCTCAACAACAGTGAGGCTCCCCAGGTAGGAGGGAGGCTGTTCCTTCTTTCCGTCACAGGTGGGGGTCAGCAAAATGGGCACAGAGCATCGTGTCCAAAGGATGGGTGGAGTTGGATCAAAGATCCTCCTCCAATAAATCATTCTATCAAGTACCATCAAAGGAGTTGACAGATTATGCGGAGGAACTCCTTCAGAAAGGAGCTATTGCGAGAGTCAAGCATCTAAAATTTCAAGGTCGCTTATTCAGCGTGCCAAAGAAAGGCTCAACAAAAAGAAGGGTAATCTTAGACTTGTCAAAGCTAAACTCTTTCATTCGTTGCGACAAGTTCAAAATGTCACCATCTTGCAGGTACGGACCTTACTTCCCCGTCGGGGCCGTCACAACCTCTATCGATCTTACAGACGCATACTATCATATCCCTATAGCCAGACACTTCCGTCCGTTCCTAGGCTTCAAACTAGGAAATCAGAAGTTCTCATTCAAAGTGATGCCCTTCGGTCTGAATGTAGCCCCCAGGGTATTCACGAAAATAGCAGAAGTGGTAGTTCAACAGTTGAGAACTCAAGGGATAATGGTAGCAGCATACCTCGACGATTGGTTGATCTGGGCACCAACGGTCGAGGAATGTCTCAAAGCCCACGAAGAAGGAAGGTAGTACAAGTTTCTGGAACATTCTGGGGTTCCAGATAAACAAATCGAAATCCAGAACTCACTCCGGAGTCTCATTTCAGTGGCTAGGAATCCAATGGGATTGTCTTCCCACAATCTGTCAATTCCAGTGGTCAAAAGAAAAGACAAATAGCCAAGTCTGTGAGGCAATTTCTCAAATGCAAACAAACATCAAGGAGAAACCAGGAAAGAATCCTAGGTTCTCTTCAGTTTGCCTCAGTGACAGACATCCTCCTGAAAAACAATGCTGAAAGATAAATAAATCGAGTTTGGCGATCGAGAGCAAACGTCAAATCTCGGGACAAGTTGTCAGTAATCCACAGATCCTTCGCAACCAGCTCAGCCATGGACAAAAGTGAAGAATCTTGCCAAATTGGTACCCCTTCAATATCCCTTCCAGTGTTAACCATTCACACGGATGCCTCCCTGTCCGGTTGGGGGGGATATTCTCAATTCAAACAAGTTCAGGGGACTTGGTCAGTTCAGTTCTGCCAGCTCCACATAAACGTCCTGGAAGCAATGGCGGTATTTCTTACCCTGAAGAGACTCCTTACCCCGAAGAAGTCTCATCTAAGACTAGTTTTGGACAGTGCAGTGGTAGTACATTGCATCAACAGAGGAGGGTCCAAATCCAAACGCTGAATCATGTCATGATAG
>NC_087200.1:97413135-97443811 GCF_015104395.2 Macrobrachium nipponense | reverse complement strand
TCTCCTGGGAAGAGAGACTGGAACTCCGTAAGGGTCCGTTGCGAAGTCCCAACGCCGCTTCACGCCCGGCCGCCCTGGAAACCCGAGTAAGGACAGCGTCCCTTCGTCGGAGAACCAGGTTGGCCCACAGGTTCACCGTCTGGTGGGCAAGGAAGGAGATGGCTCTTCCCCCAGACTGGCAAAGTCTCCTGAAGGCCGAGTCATCTTCGGGAGAAATTCCCCCGGAGTTGGCTGCGACCTTAGATACTGTGAGGGACCACAGATCTAGCCAGGAGACGGCCTGGAAAGCTGCCATGGCGGTAGATTCCAGGCCTAGTGCCTCTTGCTGCGAGAACCACAGGTTCTCGGACAGGAGCTGCTGCAGAGACACACCCGGAGTCAGCCTGGCTAACTCCGGGTTCACCTGTTTGGGCGGCATCGGGTCTTCAGATGGCACGTAAAAACGCCGCTGTCGCAGCAGAGGAGGTGGAAGCAACTTTGCTCGACTGCCAGACTTGAGCGAACCGTCTGTCCGGAGACAAGCGATTCAACCTGGTCCAGCACTGAGTCCGCAAGCTCAGAACGCGGCAAACCCACCGTCGGTCTGGGTTCCCTCTTCGGGCCCCAGAACGACTCGAGCCGGGACGTGGGCTCGGATGGTGGGAGCGGTGATCCTTCCCCGAGGTCGTTGTGCTGACGAATCAGCGCAATAACGCTCGGCAAAGTTCCTCTGGATCTCAGGAGTGACTGCGTCCTGCGGAGTCGGACCGTCCAGTCCCTCCAACAGGAGCACCTCCCGAGACCCTCCTCCCTCAAGGAGAGGAGCAGCGACAGACCCCTCTCGGTCTCCTCCAACCACCTGTGCGTACGACCTGGCTGGTCCGAGAACCGAGCCTGGTACGTACGACGACGTGGTGGGATCTGAGGGGCGCACCTCACGATCACTCCTCAATACCTCGCCCTCCGGTGTAACCCGAGGAGGTTGCTTTAAGGTATGGGAGAGGAAAGACCTGACGCTCCTCCTCGCTCGCTGGCAGAACCAGCGGGCTTGGAAGGCTGCAGGCGATCGCCAACCCTGCAGGGTGGCGATCGAGCTGCAGACCTAGTCGAGCCGTCTCGCTGTGGAGAAGAAAAGGCTGGACCGAGAAACAGCGGCGCCGGTCTCGTGTGTCAGAGGAGCTGGTGCTGGTCGCCGTACCCGATCGCTCTCTGTGAGAGTTGACGGTCAGGGCGACCGGCGAGCTCCACTGTCACGGTGAGATCGGTGCGTATCCTCACGGTGCGTATCCTCACAGTGCGTCAGTTCGCTGGTACCAGCCGTGGCCGGTGCCGGCGAACGGGGGGACCTCTTCCCAGCCTCAGCCCGTGGCCGGTCATGGACCGTCACGTCCGCCGTCCGGGTAGCCAGCTGCTCGCCGCGAGAGCGAGAGCTGGTCTGGTGAGAGTCGCGTGAGCGGCTGTCACCAGTCTTCCGCTCCGTGCCGTGAACCTGACGCTGAGCGGACTCAGAGGTCTGGTTCCTGGCTGTACGGTCGCTGGTAGGCGACCGTACACTCGGTACCTCTCGCGAACCGAGCGGCCGAGACGGACCCTGCTGCTGTGTGCGAACCACTGACAGCAGGTGAGGAAGTGCCGGTGTTAGCCGGCACTCCTCTGGTCCCCGTAGTCTTCTTCCTTGCGGAAGAAGAGACGGGTCCTGCCCCCGAAGGAGCAGGGTGACCAGCGGAAGAACCCCCCGTCTCACCAGAGCGAGACGGGCCCTTAGAAGTTCCCGAAGGAGACTTCTTAGGGGGGGGGGGAGGCGACCTTCTTCTTCTTCGGCGGGGGAGCCTTAGAAGAAGAAGGGGAAGAGGCGGCAGACGACGACGCACGAGCGAAGAATGACGATGAAGACGACGACGACACCTTCCTCCTCTTCTTCTTCTTCTTCGTCAACCTTCTCAGGGACCGACGTCAAAAAAGATCTGTCATCCAGGACGGAGCCGGGGCTGCTGTTGCCGAAGCAACAGGGCCCGGACGCACCTGTCCGAACAGATCAGCATCGGGAGCAGCGGCGCCAGGAACAGGAACAACATCAGCAGGTGCGAGCATCACAGGAACGGCAGAAGAGACAGCAGGAGCAGGTACAGGAACGGCAGCAGTGGTCAACGTCACGTCCGTGGACAGCCGCTGGGCAGGTACGGCAGGTACGGCAGACTGTGTAGGCGGTCCAGATGGGCGGACCAGCGGCACAGACATCCTAGGTACCGGTGGGAGGTCCAGGGGCGAGCTCTTCGGGCACACGAAGTCCGGTCGCGGCAGCACGGCAAACCCAGGTGGCGGCATCACACTCCCCCGAGTTATGGCGACTGGCCCCTGCACCGATGTAGTGGGTGTCACAGAGACTGCGTGCTGGGTGTACACCAGGTGAGGAGGTGAAGCGTAGCCGGGTGTTGTAAGGGTCGTGGTGGTGGTCGTGACCGTTGCATGGGTGACCGCCACGGAGCCAGCGAGATGGTAGAGCAGCCCCTGGACACTCGGCACGCCCTGCAGCCCCAACGATGCCCACACCTGTCCGAGGTCATCCTTCGCGGCAACCGCACCTGAGGAGGCAAAAGTCGGGTGATTAGGGGGATCCTCTACCCGCTCGCGCGAAGACGAGCGGATAGAGGACCCAGAGTACAACTCGACGTCAGGGTATCTAGCGCCCTCCTCCACACTCGACAAGTCAGGAGAGGAGAAGGACCTAGACACCCCCCCCCGAAGGGGAAGGCGCGAGACGTGGAAGTTGAGCGGGCGGCAGGAAAGAAGACGAAGTGTCCGTCACCAAAGGAGTCGCGGGAGAGCTTCCCGACGACTCCTTTGCAGGCCTTCGCTTCTTCCTGCCCTCATACAAAGTCCACTGCGCCTCCGACCAATCATTACAAACATCACAAGGCTCGGCTCGGGTGCACTCGCGCCCCTCCCGACACGAGAGCACCACAAAAAATAGAGGGTCTATCTCCGGGAAAGAGCGGAACTTCCCGCATTTACGCCCTTCGGTACCCGGGCATAGTCTCCGTGGGGTAGCGAGGCGAGGAGATTCCATCATTTATCAAATTCAGTTGAATTAATATGAAAAGAGAGAAATGATTGTACTTACAATGAACTCTTTCATACACAAACACAACCAAATACTCAAGAAAGCAAACGACGAGAAGCGGGCAGAGAGCGTAGAACACACACGTCCACTCGCTGTGAGGCCGAAAGCAAAAGTGATTTGTTTACCTCCCAGTCGCGCGCGCGCGCCTGTCGGACAAGCAGTTAACTACCGAACCCCTTGTTTGAAAGCTTACGACCTATCCAGCTGCCACTAGTACCTTCCTATTGTAAAAGGACCGAAGGTTTGTATGCCGTGTCGGAACAAATAATCGTAAGGATCAATTCCCGGGTAAGAGCGAAAATTGATACAAATTAAATTTATGCAAATAAATAAATGAAAATGAAAAGAATACTGTATTGCGAATCCACTTTCATTGCATTTTATCATACAAAATAAAAGGCTCGTGCCGAGCGCAATCACGCTCTCGGTAACGAACGCACAGGGCAAAAATATAATGAAAAAAGTACTTACATTTTTCAATTACACACTTTCGCCCAAAATACATGACTCGGCGCGAGCGCGCCCGCCCTCGGCACCGAGACATAATTCAAGGGTTCAATTCATGAAAAGAGAGGAAATCGCCGCATCTACGGCGATAGCTCCATGTTGGTTCATAATTAAGTAATGAAAATGAAAACAGTGTACTTACAGTTTCATTTTCAAGTCAAACAAACCATTAGCAGAAAACACAATATGAACAAAGCATACGACGATGAAGCGGGCACAGAGCGATGACGAACACGTCCTTCACACCCGCGGCCGAAAGCAAAAGTGATTTGTTTACCTCCGCGCGACTGTCGGACAAGCAGTTAACTACCGTTCTCCCCTTGTTCGAAGCTTACGACCATTCCAGCTGCCGCTAGCTACTTCCTATTGTTAAAGGACCGATGGTTTGTATTACGTATCGGAACAAATGGGAAGTTTGTTGACAGAAGCGACTCCGCAAACATGGAGATGGTGTCAATCTTCTAAACTTTTTGATTCGTCGTAAGTAAAAATTTCAAAAGCGTTTTGGGGTTGTGTGCACTGCGTTGGCCACACTTTTTATTACTCTCTGATTAAATCTTAATAGGTATATGGCCTTAATTTCTAACTTTGGAGAAAATACTTACTACTTCGAAAGGAGAGTAGAGGTCTTGAGGACCTGTTATCACCACCAACAACTCATGACTGATGACCATCTCCGGTGTTAGGATGTGTTAAAGTACTTTTTCGGAGGGTGGCCAAAACCGCGGTAGTCGGTGAGTTGGCCAGTCCACTCGTTTGTTTACCCTAGTTAGTAGTAGGGTAAAAAACCGCATGGTACAGGGGTGGACCATGTATGATCAATGTGTACAACCCCAAAAAAAGTACATTATAACGCGTCTTGACATCGGAGATGGGGATCAGACGCGACTTCTTGTTGGTGAGAAACGGAGCTAAAGACCTCTACTCCGGTGTCAGGACGCGTTATAATGTACTTTTCTTGGGGTTGTACACATTGATCGTACATGGTCCACCCCTGTACCATGCGGTTTTTTACCCTAGCCTATAAGGTAGCTAGCAGCAGGGTAGGTACCTACTATTGGGGTTAGTATTTAGGTTATGTTAGGTAGCAGGTCAAGGGTACACATTAAGCTAGTATACTTACCGAATCCATATTCATCGTTCTCAGTGTAATTGGTGTTTGTATTATCACTCGTTATCGTGTTGAGAACTCTGTAACAACGATTACCCACCCATAGAGTAGAGGGACGCATAAAATTCAGTGCCATGTTAGTTGTCAGCTGGACGTGGGTTTGTTGTTGTGGTTAGTAGTAGTAGTAGTAGTAGTACTAAAATGAGTTCAGAGGATGCTTTTCCTTGAAATAGCGCCCCTTACTTGTTCTATTTCACCCTGGTTGTGCTTGTTTAACGTACTATAATTTCCTTATATGGTACCATAATTTTAAGATTAAGTTCTCCATTATAATCATTTTTCTTTTTAGTAAGATGATGGTTATTAGCTCCTCTTAATGGTTCTAAAATTGGACCTTTTCTTCTATAAACGTCATTGCATATGTATATACGAGATGACATACTTGAAAATGGTATTTTAATCATATAAAGCAGAAAAATTGGGTATGTGATCTATGCCCTTCTATCCGATTAGAAATTTAAACTACTGACTTTGGTTAACAGAATTATAATTAAATCTGTTACAAATATGGTGGCATATAATCCTATCATCACTCTTGTATTTCCTACTACTAAAGAAAAATATTAATGTTTAATAATGAAATTTATATAAAAAAAAGACTTGACAAAAAAAATTGTAATTTATTACTCTGTAAGTACAGAAGGCCAACGAAGAATTGGCGTAGTTTCTTAATTCATTGTTCTTTGTGGAAATATTGCCATATGCAGGTGCCAGATTATTTACTTAACAATAAATAACATTTCCTTTCAAAGGTGTTATACTTGAAATGAATTACATTAGAACTGAGTAGACTTATTCAACGTATTAAAGATAATTATTTTGCAAAGTAAGGAAAATATATACCGATGGGTCCACGATTTCTAATTTTATTCTCAACTCTAGCTTCGTGACAGCATACCGAAGATTTTGAAGTTGGCTTTGCTGCCGCTCGAGTCTTGACTCAACGTATCGTACTGCGCTGGGGTGTTGTCATTTCGTCTCCTATAGCCGATAAATAATACATCAAGGCGTTAACATTCTGTGAAAACGATGTTTAGTTAAACTAATTTTGTCCTTTGATCAATAAAATAATTTGCATGACACATTTAGTCGGCCTAAATTGGACTTCTGATTTTCCCACATGATTTGCCTATAGGTCTATTTTCAGGAGTATACTCTCTCGGATACGTAATATTAATGAGTATTTAAGTCGACTATATATATTATATATATATATATATATATATATATATATATATATATATATATATATATATATATATATATCTGCTTTATTTGACTATTCCGTTATTCTTGTTTTATTAGCCATGTTCGCCTTTCTTCTTATCCTTTTCATAATTGCTTAACATAATTAACTCAGACCTAGCTATTCAAAGTTAAAAAGCAATCATAAAAAAATCAAACGAATATAATTCAGTTTTATTTTTTATCGAATTCCTTGCATATCATCCCGTTTCATTTGGACACCTTGGAAAGCTGTGGGAGTCAAAACTGACGAATACATTAAGAAAGGCTTACTTTCCTTAAAGCTTTCTTAGGTTGATCTTTTTGTAGCTATTCATTTCTTCTAAATAGAAATCAATTCAAATTAGATTCACGTGTATACCTACTAGACCTACTACCATAAGCATATTATAAGTAGCTGAAAGGATAAGAAATATGAAAGGTGACGTTCTCGTTTAAGTCTATTTCATATGTTTTTATTTATTTATTTATTTTAAGAAAAACCTACTGCTTTAATCAAGAGTTGCTCTTTGACGGCTACAGGGCGTAACACGAGTGTATGCACATATTTTGGCGAATGAAAGATAAAGTTTCTTTGAACAGAAAATATTTTATAAACATGCATTTTACGGCGTCCGTTGTCGGTGCGGGGAAATTTAAAATAACCGTTATCATTAGTGATGCTTTCACGAGATATGGAGTTCTTAGTGAGAAGTGAGAAGTCGGATCTAGTCGCCTGAGATGTAGAAGAGAGCGGAGGTGGCGTATAGGAGTGATGGAAGGATTAGGCCGATGTTAATAAAGTATCTCCCAATAAAATGTATTCTTTAGGTTTTGAAGAAAAAAATGCATATATCATTGAAACCGTTTCCCTCCCTATCCGTGGTATTCACTGGTCACCGATAAAAAACAAAACAAAAAGAGTAAGCCTAACTGAATCTCTCATCCATCAAAGATAAGTTTGCTTATTCATTAGACTTATTCATTAGACAACTATCAAAGACTTCAAGTGTAAATTTAAAAATCTCTTTGTTCTCCATCTAAAGTATTCATCAGACACCAGTCATAAGCGTAGAGCTAGTTATAATTCCTGGTTCAGCAATGTCGTGACGAGGCACTAGAATTCAAAGTTCACAAATGAATGTTGCTCAGCAACATTTAGAGCAACATTTACACTACTGTATTATCTTGCTCTCATGTGTTGCTTTGAGGTGTTCCACCTCTAGGCCCATGTTCTAAATTTTGCCGTTCTTTAAATAATTTTATTCATCTATGTATGATTCTCTCCGGTTTATTAAGCTTTTTTGATATCTCTCCAACAAGAACTTGCACCGAATGCAGTGCAATAATTCTCTCGCTCATCGAGGAATGTTTCTTAGACCGATAAATGACACATTGACATTAGATTCCTGTGCACATAACATCAAAAGCAATAGAGTGAGGTCGCCTGGTTAACACTGTTAAGATATCGTTTTTTTCTTTTTGTTTTTAAATTTGATAGCATTTTGTGAGATTCCAATGTTTTCTGTAAAAATTAACAAATGGAATAGTTTTACTACCTTCAACTTAATATTGAAATGATAATTTAAGGACTATGTTCATGCAATACTTCTATTGATAGGTGTCTCCTATCTATTTGGTAATGTAAATCTATGGTTGCGAATGACGTTTTTTTCACTTCGTTTCGTTCACGTCAATTTTGCTATATGGAAAATAGTTTTACACAATAACATAAGTGAAGTAAAACCGGTGTAACCAGAATCAAGGTTTTATTCAGTAAACAATTCCACTACAGTAGTACACTGCAAATAAAAAAAAAACACGTTGTTGAACACAGACATAAACATAAACAAACACTTGAGTTAACTAAGAAGGTACATAAATCACACTCCTTATGAAAGACAGTATAACCAAGAATATACACAAAGCATATAACATACAAAGGGGCATCATAAGTAACATATACAAAGAATCAAGCATTGTACCATAATCTGGCGAGTCTACAGCTGTAATACGAGACACGTCAGCAAGTAACCACAAAAGTAAACAAAAGCTATAGAGACCACTAATATGAAACAGGTTTATTTTTACCACATTCTTCCCTTCTCAGTTAAGTTCACTTGGAGTAATCCTGAAGGTACTTTGGAGGTTGCCTCACTCTCTCTGACCTTCGAAGTGGAGGAGGTGAGGCTACCTGTTGAGGGACTGTACGGGATTCCTGAAGAGTGTCATGCTGAGAAGCAATATCCACATGGGAGAGACTGCGTGCAATCTCCTGAGGAGCATTTGCAGCTGACAATTCCTCAGGAATCTCGGACTGAGATACAGGAACCCCAGCATCTCTACTTTCACGGTTGTCACTAGCCATAGGAGCAAGATGTCTTAATGAAACCGTAGTCACCCTACCATCTGGAAGCTTCACATGCGCATATTCGGGGTTCGCCTCTACGATTTCAACCTCATCCACCAAGGGGTCGTTCTTGCTGTATCTTACATGGCATCTCAGGAGAGCAGGCCCTCCTTGGATGAGCCAAGTAGGCAACTATTGGCTGGTGGTGGACCTTCTACTATGCAGGAAAAGGCGCTCATGAGGAGTACAGTTCGTGGAAGTGCACAACAAGGAGCGTATACAATGGAGAGCATCTGGGAGAACAGTTTCCCACTGAGACACATCAAGGTTCCTTGTCTTAAGGGCTAATGTCAGAGTTTTCCATATAACTCCGTTATATTTTTCAGCCTGACCATTCCCTTTAGGGTTATAAGGTAGTGCGACTGGTAGCTACACCTTTCTTCATCAGGAAATCCTTCAGCTCTTCAGACATAAAACATGCACCCCTGTCAGTGTGGATGTACGCTGGAATGCCAAACAAAGCAAAAAGTTGCACCAAACAACTGATGACAGTTCTAGTGGTCATATCAGCACAAGGGAAAACAAACGGGAACCTTGAAAATTCATCCACAACAGTGAGGAGGTACTTGTTTCTAGATTGAGAGGGAACTGGGCCTTTGAAATCTAAGTTCAACCTCTCGAAAGGCTGGGTTGCTTTGATCAGTTGTCCCGAGGATTTGATGAATTGAGGTTTGAGCTCTAAACACACTTGGCAAGAGGTGGTAATTTTCCTCACTTCTTCTACCGAGTAAGGTGGATTCTGCCCCCGGACAAAATGCATCATGCGAGATATCCCAGGGTGACATAGGATTTCATGAAGTTCTCGGAGTTTATCAGAAGTAGTGGCACCACAGATGCGGGAGAGAGCATCAGCTGGTATGTTTTCTGTTCCTGGACGGTATACTATGTCATAGTGAAAACATGAGAGTTCAACTCGCCACCTTGCTATTTTGTCATTCTTTATTTTTACTGTTTGATTTAGAGTCAAACATAAACTTTACACTACGTTGGTCAGTGATGAGCTTGAAGTGGTGTCCAATTAAGTAGTGTCTCCACTTCCTCAATGCCTCCACTATGGCATAAGCTTCCTTTTCCACTGAGGAATGTCCTTGTTCACTGCGAGTCAGAGTGCGGGAAAAGAAAGCCACTGGGCGATCATTCTGTGTCAGAGTAGCTGCTATCGCATGATCAGAGGCGTCCGTTTCCACAGTGAAAAGAGAGGAGGGATCAATGGCCGTTACCACCGCACTAGCAATGTCTTTCTTCAAGTTCCCGAGAGCTAGCAGTGCTTCAGTCGATAAAGGAAAACCATTGGCTTGTGTGAGAGGGCGGATTTTCTCTGAAAATTTTGGTATCCATCTTGAGTAATGTGCAAGCAATCCCATGGTCATGCAAAGAGAAGCTGCATCTTTAGGGGGTGAAAGATTCCACAGTGGTTGCAAGCGTTCTGGATCAGGTTTGATTTTCCCATCCGTTACTGAATACCCAAGTAATTTAATGGATCTGACTTTGAAGTCACACTTGTTGTGGTTTAGAGTGAGATTGTACTCCTCAGCCATCTTCAAAAACCTCCGTAAATTCTGGTCATGCTCCTCCTCTGTCTCACCACACACAGTAACATTGTCAACATAAGCAAAAGTACCACTTACTTTTTCTTTCTTAAGGATTTCGTCAAGCACACGTTGAAAAGCTGCTACTCCATTTTTCACTCCAAATGGAATGCGACTGAACTCATAAAGTTTGCCCCCAGCTTCAAATGCAGTGTACGGTCTCTCTTCTTCTCTTATTGCAACCTGATGGTAAGCACTTTTCAGATCTAAGGTACTGAACACCTTTTACCGTGCAATGTTGTTCACCATCTCGTCGATATTTGGCAGGGGGTAGGCATCAAGCTCAGTGAACCTGTTTATGGTACAAGAGTAATCTATAACCATCCTCCTTTTCTGATTCTCCCCTGATGTCACCAGCACTTGAGCCCTCCAAGGAGAATTACTAGGCCTTATTATTCCTTCCGACATCATATGCTCAGTCTTGGCTTCAATGAACTTCTTGTCACTCAAGGAGTATAATCTTGACTTATTAGCCACTGGTTTACCGTCTGGTGTCAGGTTCTTGAAAAGGAAAGGAGGGGTCACCTTAACAACACCTAGTGAACATATCTTCAAGGGAGGTTTTTCTCCTCCAAAATCCATTTCCAGACCAGAATGTATCCTCAGGAAGTCATGCCCTAGTATCACATCACTACATAAGCTTTGTAACACCTTGAGTTCAACACCGTGATAAGTCTCTCCTTGCAACTCCAAGTCCACAGTGCACAGACCTAAGATGTTTGAGGATAGGGATTCATCAGCCATAGAGACTTTTCCATGCTCTGGAGACATAGTTAGTTTGTTTAGGTCCACTACATCATGACGCACAAAGCTGTCTGAACTCCCAGTATCAATAAGGGCACTGACAGAGCTACCATTAAGCTTGAGAGGTGTTATGGATTTTTCAAGACACTTAGGGGATGCCCCCACTATTGAAGCTAGCATTGCTGCGGAATGTTTTGGGCTAGAAGAGCCACTCACCTGTTTCACAGAGTGGCACACCCTAGCATAATGTCCTTGCTTCTTACATTTCAAACACACTGCGTCTTTAGCAGGACACTGAGTCCGGGAATGCCGGTTGTTCCCACAAAAAAACATCGAGCACCAGAAGTAGCAGCAGAAACAGACTCCCTGTTATTTTCAGCACTAGATGATTCCTCCTCTCGACTCACTGCTGACACAGCAGCATTGACAGGTTCTGCTGAAGAGAAGGAGGCTGAATCCTTCTGGGCCATTTCCAGAGTGCGGGCCTGTTCATAAGCAGTATTTAGGTTTAGTGTCCTATTCTCCAACAGACGCTGGCATATTGCACACGAGACCAAACCATTAATGAAGGCATCCCGAACATAACTGTCACACGCTTCCTCCGCAGTTACACTTTTGAATTGGCAGTCCTTAGCAAGTAGCTTCAGTTCCTGCAGGAACTGATCCAGGCAAGTAAATGTCTGGCAAATATTTCATTCTTTGGTTTCACGTACAAAGATGTCAGAACCTCTTCAGCCTTCACATAAGTCTCACACTCAGAAATAAAATCATACACACTAGGAGCCACATAGTGAGAAGAACCAGTTTGTCAAGCGTAGGGGTAGTCAGCTGCACTGCTTGAACGAAGTTTGTAAATGTCCTCAGCCAGTGTGTCCACTCCTTGGCAGCCTGGGCAGAGTCAGGGGCCACCTCGAACCGGGGAGGGCGTAGAAACCGTTCCATGGCGATTGAATTGTTTTACTGAATAAATTGAAGTAAACCCGGTGTAACCAGAATCAAGGTTTTATTCAGTAAACAATTCCACTACAGTAGTACACTGCAAATAAAAAAACACGTTGTTGAACACAGACATAAACATAAACAAACACTTGAGTTAACTAAGAAGGTACATAAATCACACTCCTTATGAAAGACAGTATAATCAAGAATATACACAAAGCATATAACATACAAAGGGGCATCATAAGTAACATATACAAAGAATCAAGCATTGTACCATAATCTGGCGAGTCTACAGCTGTAATACGAGACACTTCAGCAAGTAACCACAAATGTAAACAAAAGCTATAGAGACCACTAATATGAAACAGGTTTATTTTTACCACAATAACATAATGTTCTAAAGATATCAGTGACTGTTTTTAACGTCATTACACATGATTTCTTCTATCTTTGAAAAGAAAAATAGATAAATAATGCATGAATCGTGTGTCAGGCAGGTGAACGAAAAATTATGAAACTATGCCACAAGTGTTTTGGCCGACAGTACCTACAGTTCAATGAAAAGGATACTCACAGAAAATATGGGCTTCCAGAATTATTATTATTATTATTATTGAGGGGGTTCGTTCACCCTGACCCCAGCCCCCCCCCCTTGGTACAGGCCTGTTGCAAAATAAAGTAGGAAATGTCCTAGGTTTTCAGTTACTTCTTCACAACATAAACATTTGGCGTCTTTCCCGCCTCAATTTTCCATGCCTGGGCTGGAAAACGACAAGGAAATTACTCTGACTTTACTGAACCATGGCAACTGACGATGGAGAGAATTTGCCTGGCATTGACTGGGTTTCTGCCTCAGCTGTGTAGTTCCCCAAGTGAGCAGGAGTTATATTTCTTTTACAATCTCCTCTTGTCAATCCTATCCCGCACCGCACCTGAACATCCTCGTTTCTAACATCCTTCATTTAATTTTCATATATCATTCATATCTCTTCTTCTTGTTCTAGGCTTTTTGCTTCGTTCATAATTACCCCTTATATGTTCATTACTACATTTTGTCTACTTTTTCTCCAACTGCCGCCAAAATGCAACAAGAATTTAATAGAACACTTAGAAAAATAGACCATTCTATTTCTGATTCTAAGTCAGTTCTGTGATAATATGGGCCTAATTAACCAATTAGATATCAAGTTTTCAAGGATTGAGGCGGAACAATGAAACGCATTTTTCTAGGTGAGGCTTTATTCAGGACTAATGGATATAAACTTGGGTTTGCAATGTGGACCCTGTACACAAAAAAGAGAGAAAAAAAATGCATGTTGCAGATTACAGCAGTACCAACTGTTGCAAACTCACAACAAACTTCCTTAATCGAGATATTCATGTTACCCAATTCCCATTTCCCTTACACATTTTGTCGCGAATATTCGACAACAGAGGACAAGTTCAGCCTCGATGTTATGATGGAGATAGGCCTGAAGGGAAATGCTCCAGCCCCTATACAAGGATAGCTCAATGGAAATGCACTGAATTTTGTTGGTTATATTACAAAAATAATTCTCTGATACCATATTTACAAGTTTACAAGATGATTGAACATAAATGATGTTAAATTCCGCGTTACTTTACTGAAGACACAATGTGGCCATGTGACCACAAGAATCCAAAAAAATCTCAAAAGGGACACAAAATTTCACTGCAATAATCTCAGGTACATGATTCTGATACAGTGTGGTTTGATTGAAAACACTTTATAACTCACAAAAGCCAATGATGGCCAAGATATACAACGATTACATAAGGCCGCCACTAATGTTCAGATATACCTGGGCAGTTATATCGGCACAGTCGGCCTGTGCAGTTATAACTGAACGTTAGTGCGGACAACCTGCACTGTTTTTCTAGCCTGCGCAGGCAGGCTGAGTAAATAGCTCATCTAAATCGATGAACCTCAGGCCACGGCTGCGCATGCGCACTGCAACATTAATGTGGTGGAGGCAACTTTTTTGGCTCAGTTTGCTGTCTGCCCGCAAACAGATAACATATACCAGTCAAGAACATCGAGTTGGGTTTTATTGAATTGAAAAGTGTTTTTGCCTAAATTGATGATATATGGGATTTACTTGTGTTTTTAATAACTGATACGGATGTAAAATCAAATCTATATTTATAATTTTTCAACAGGAAAAACAATTGTGTATAATGAAGGCTGAAAGTGGCAGCATCATTCCTGAATGTCTTGTAGAGTTCAATGAAACCTTCTATATGAATGAGACTTTGCATTGGCAAGTAAAATCCAAAGGCTATCGTAACAGATTAAGCCCGTGTATGATTATTCGTGGTTGTAAACCATTTATGCAAGAGATTTTCAATGAGGAAAAATATTTATCATGACAAAATAATATAAAACAAGAATAAGCCTATATGCGTCCATTCATGACTTTGCACCATGTGGGTAATTCATTTTCAAAATGAGAGCAATAATATTCTACTTCTGATATAAACAAAACCAAACAATGTGGGACTACTTATGTTTATTCATTGCTTACATTCCATGTGAGCTCGTTTTGAAATGAAATTAGACTAATCAACGCACTATGAAACAGAGGAAGGCAGTAGTAAACTATGGATTTTCATTCGTTGTAACACGTCATAAAGTCAATCCTATAATGAAAACAAACCAGTATTAACCCTTTTAATGAAATAAAAAAAATATTAGGCCTACATGTATCAACTTTGAAATTAAATCAAACGATTACAAACTTAATTATCTTTCCATGGAACTTTGTTCTTTCATAAAATATTCAATAAACATTATTTAAGTCCTAGGGGCCAAATTCAAACTCTTAACAAATTCACATGGTGGTCTGTAATTCGTTTTTATCAACCACTCTTTCACTGGACGTCTTATTTGACACTTATGATTTTCTTTTTCCTTTTTTAATGATGTCAGCAAGCCAGTTACAGCTCATCGTGTGTTGACGCCGTAGCTGCTACGGAGGACTGAGGGAAAGGACTGTATCGTTAGGCCAGCCACACACGTGCAGTTTTAACTGACAGTTACAACTGTTCAGTTATAACTGTCAGTTGAAACTACACATGTGTGGGTATCTCATTTCATCAGTTCAACACAACTGAACAGTTCAACTGAGACAAATAAAATTTCAATATTTTTAACTGCAAGGATTAACTGAACTGAGCGTGTGTATAGTTCTCAATTTAAAATCTGTGTTTAGCGTGGAGTGCAGTTGGTTGAGGTGAAGATGTCACGTAAACCAAACCGAGTGATTGTTGATTTCATTGCACTGTATCGATCTGAACCTTGCCTGTGGCAAGTTAAAAGTCAAGAATATCATGACCGCACAAAGAAAGATGCTGCCTTAATGAAACCACTGTTTACGCTTTTTTGTTTTTTTCCTTATTTTTGTAGCATTACAAAGAGTACACCGAGAGCGGCAAGATCGTACTGCTCGGAATCCGTTGTATAAACTGAAGGATTGAACTGTACAGGTGTGTGCATCTCAGTTTAAACTGACGTACAGTGAACAGGTATAACTGTCAGTTAAAACTGCACGTGTGTGGCCGGCCTTGGTGGCGAAGATTTGCCTGCACAGTCTGACTGAGCAGTTATAACTGTGCAGGAATAGCTAAACGTTAGTGGTGGGTTTTAGCCTACTGTACATGGTTATGGTCACTGAAGTCACTCAAGTCTCTCGCAACTCCTTTCTGCATGGAAATGGATAAGTTAAACCCTGGAACCCCCTCTACCCATTTGATGTTATTGGATGACTAGGAGCTATAGAGAGAGGGCGATTACTTGTTGTTGTTGAAGATTAACCCAGCCTTGTGCTGGCATGGGTTCTTACTCCTGGAGCAACCCATAGCTAGATTATCTGTAAAGATACAAAAACAGTGTTTTTGGGCGATTACTACCTGCTGGGTCTTTTTATACCAGCGCAGACTAGTCAGTTATGTAGAATTTTTATTTATAAAAAGGGCATATCCTTTTCTCATATATAGGAATTAATTTACAACAATGGACAGGAGAGCATTCTGCAGAGAGCGAGAGTGACGGATATAAAAACACACGAGAACCATCCCGTTCTTGCCTCCAAAGTGAATATGTGGAACCTTGCCTACCAACAAGGGCGGGTAAACATATGTGAAGCGACGGGATTATGTCATGAGAAAATAGTGCACATATTTTTTCACGACATCCCCCATCTTTCAACAGAAAAAAAGGGGGGGGGGGGGGACGAGGCAAAGGCAAGTGACAAGGCAACTGGTGGGGCAAGCGAACATGGTCTTGTGGAATTTTTGAGGACTAGAGGCGGGCGCAGCGCTACGGCACAAATCTAGTTCTTGATGGCATGTAGTTACAGTACTGAGTGATCACTTGACACATGGCAAAGGTACAAAACATCAACATCAAAAGCAATCAATATCAAGGCAATGTACACAACGTAACTCAATCAACATCATGGCAACAGCAATGGTAAAAATGAAAAAGGCAATTCAAGCACACAAAATTAGCTCATCAACCATAATGCATTTCAAAGCATCAATATCAAAATCAATCAAGCAATAGCAATAACACTCGAAGCATAACTCTGTGAATGTTAATGCTACAGAGCAATACAGAAATGTACTCAAAATTCCACTCAAGGAACTTGTAATCAACTTCAGTGCTTGTCACAGAGCATACTATTACGGTATCATCATCAATGGTAGGAATCAGGATAACACAAAGGATTCATTACGTAAATGATTTAGGTAGCAATCATAAAAGGATGGAATAAATGTTGCCAAACCAACCAGTTAAGGTAAGAATAGCAACAAAATGATTACTTTCATATAGGGATCATTACGATCTATAATGTCAAGTGTTTCACTAGTCATTCAGAGGAATTGTTGCTTAGCAATAGGAATCAGTTGCCCAACACTCCGTAGAGAGTTTTAATGAGGGAGCTCGTCCCATGCAGTAAATGAGTTACATAATGAACAAAGTCTACAATGAAAATAAACAGTTCACACAGTTGAAACTATCTGCGGACTGCTCCATTCAGTCTTCGTAAGATGCAACAACAGAAAACGTTAATACAGAAAACACTAACACAGTCCTAACTCCTTCAAATTTCCTTCCAGTGTGCACTCTTTCATAGTAACTGTTCACCTCTCAACTGATAACAACATACATTACACTATACCAAATCGTCTTTTATCCACTTTGACACTCTCTTTCTCTGTTCAATAGCAGCTTTCTTTTTTGGACAGATTCCAGCTTCACTTACTGTCTCACTCATCTCTTCCCTATCACTATCTACTTCACAATCACTCACATCAAGTCTTTCAGTCTGTTGACTCATTTCATCACTAATGTCTACCTCTCTCATACCATTACTTGCTGTTTCATCACTGTTGTCATTCTGCGTCTCTTCTTCTCTCTCATCGTCGTGGGCATTAATCTCAAGTGGGACAATGTGTTGTACTACTCGCAGATACTCCTCACCTTTAAATAGGGCTTTCAGCGACCTGAAAACGCCTTTGTCATCAGGGTAGAGCTCAATGATCTTACTGAGGGGCCATTGACTGCGTTTGCATTGTTCTGTTTTCACCAACACAATGTCGCCTTCACGCAGTGTTGCCTGGGGGGTGGGGGGGGGGGCTTTCGTAGGATGTGGCACTCCTGTAGTGACTTCAGGTAACCTTCCCTCCAGTAGCATTAGCGAGGGACTCTGTCACCCTGAAGAACTGATGACATAGCTGACGAGTCGTTAACATTAGATGCATATCTTCGTTAGGAACCACGGGCGGTAACGTTATGAGGGTTTTTCACTGTTCATCGCTGAAGAGGCTACGGTGTAGTGTGGTAGCCAACGTCCTTTTGACTACCCCAGTCAACCTCTCGAAGAATCCCCCTTTCTAGGGAGATCTGTGAGTCTGGAAGATCCACCTTATTCCTGTCCTACGCAAGAATTGTTTAGTGACATCCTCATCATACATCTGCAGAAAGGTACTTGCTGTCCGAAAGGTCATTGCGTTATCGCTGTACACAGTGGTGGGGGCACCATGGGTAGCGGCAAATCTTCGGAGTAGTAAAATGAAGGTATCGGCATCCAAACTACCGCAGTAGTCTAAATATACTGCACAGCTGGCTAAACAGGTGATGATTAGAATGTGCCCCACTCCCCCTTCTATTTGGATGGAGCCCGTGTGGTCAACACCGACCTTATCAAAGGGACGTATGAAGAATGCTGAGACATGCTCTACACCTCCCTACTACTCTCTTGGCGGTAGCCCTCAACCCTGGGCTCCAACAATCCTGTTGGAAGAGAGTCATCAGAATATTAACTCCACAATGCATATGAGTGACATGGAGGTGGGTTAGATACAGGGAGACTAATTTACCCATGGAAGGAAACAAAATTAATTCACTTTTCATATTACTTACATTAACCTATTCTGGGTAAAAATTATGCCGTTGCACATGACTAGGCTGAGTTGTCTTATAAAATTACTGGTATGAGTGGGCACTTGCATACCACTCTCTGGTCTACTACACACCGTGGGAAGGTGGTGTCTCTGTTCTAAACAAACTAACTAAGAAAACGGTGCTTGGCAGTTCCCAACTTCAAAACAAGTGACGTAACTTTCATAAGTCATGTGAAATCGACATTACTCCCCTGCAACTCCCAAAGTTCAGCTGGAGATGTTAGAGTTCCTTCTTCCCTGAGCTCTCTCAGGGTGGCTATGGTCACCTTTCGTTGTCGGATGGGAGATTTTCCTTCGACATACGGCTCAGTTGTCCCCTTTTGGCGCAGGAAGGCTGGTCCTTCATGCCATAAGCTGCTCACTTTCAGGTCATGCAACGTAGAACCTCGGGTCAGGATGTCAGCTGGATTTTGTTGGGTGGGGACGTATCTCAGTTCAATGCCACACTCCTGTTGGATCAAAACAATCTCCCCCACTCGGTTAGATATGAAAGTATTCTTATTTCCAGTCGGGCTGCCCACTCAGGCCATAGCTACTTTACTATCTGTCCAAATAACAAAAGTTGAAAAAATTAAACAATTTAAGCAAATACTAACCTAAATCGTAACAGCTCTAACTTGGGAATTGTCCATTTTGCTTGCTTACAGGGTGTAAGCCTGATGTAGGCTACAGTACCATAGGCCTTACTGGATGCATAGGTAAACAAATTCAATTTGCTATTTTCCAAGATGATCCCTTGCTTAAACCTATAAGTGTGGACACTTTCAAATTCTGAGATTACTTTACTTTTAAATTCTGAGAGTACTTTACTAGCTTCCAACTGATGCTTATGTCGTCCCAGCCCACACCTGGCTTCCCACAATTCCTGGAGGAGAATTTTTCTCCTGACAAAAATGAGACTAACTATCCCTAAGGGGTCAAAATTAGCTAAACTTTTCATCCCTAGGCTTCAGACTCAAATTATCCTCCCTTCTATCCCACTTCATTCCGAACATAGTTAGCTCTACCGGTTCCCTGCAAATGTCTGCTGGTCAAATTCCCTATTATTTCTTGCCCACCCTGTCAATTGCACATGAGTCTCGTCGAGCAAGGATTTAACTTGGCAATATTCACTTTCCATTAGTTCTTTATTGACATATGTCTGTATATTATTGTCCACATAAAAGGATTTGGTTAGATCTTCCCTTCCCCTCTCTCGGAGATGGGTTTGGAGCAATTGTTGTAGGAGATACGGACTACTAGGTATTCCAAAAACTACTATGCTAAAGGCATACATGGCCATTCATTTAGGTTTCTTCACTACAAGAAACGAGCATATTTTGCATCATCGGGATGCAGCAAAACACTATGGAATGCTTTAGAAATATCTGAGATTAAGGCATATGGATCTTGGCAAAACTTAAGGAGATCATACAATAGTTCTGCCAAATTAGGACCAAGATATAAGCAATTATTTAGCAAAAGTTCCCCCTTGACTTTTGAGGAAGCATTAAACACAATACACAAAGGTGTCGTCAGACTTTGTTTTTTCACACCAAAGTGAGGCAAGTAATATCCTTCAAGTTTATGATCAGTGACCTTCTGAACGAATCCTGCTGACAGATAAGTCTGAAGGATGTCCTCGTAATCATTACAGTAGCTAGGATCTTTAAGAAACTGGGTTTCTAGCATGTTCAATTGCACAAAAGCATTGCAAAAATTATTATCGGGGCGTTCAGACCCGTGAAACGGTAGGCTAACTTGGTATTCTCGTTCAACACTGATGATACAGTTCTGGACTTTTGCATGGCAGCATGTTCTTTAATAGTATAATGCTCGTGCGGTGCAATTCCTATGGTGTCCAACTTCCACCGTATATCGACATCGATCTCTTCGGAATTGCTGCATACTCGTAAAATGCACAAAAACCGAGATATCTACCCCTTCCAGGGCCCACTGAGGGACTCGTCCATACGGTGTTACGCTATGAGTAACAAACAGGCTCACTCCATCGATTTTGTCCATCCCCAGAACAAACAAACAAAAATAATCAGCCCCAACAAGAATACTAACGTTTTTAAGAAGGTTGCCATGAATCTGTTCATTGGCAGACAGGTCTTTACGTTAGAAAGACCAACATTGTGAATAGGAGTGTTAATGTTGTCGTGAACGACAAGTTTGGTATGAATTACTCTTGGGTCTATATGAAGACGACATGATACAACATCGAAATTTCCTCGAACAATATGAGAACCAAAGGGTGCATTATTTAATGACACGTTTAATTTCTTAGCTAGCCAACTCGAAATGAAGCTACATTGACTTCCTGTATCTAAGAACACCCATGTTCGAAAGGGATGATCACAAGAGTATACAGTAGCTCTAGCAGTAGGTAACAAAGTAGCTGGGAGTTCGGTCACACATGGTTTTCCATCTTTTGACTTTGGATGAGTTTTCTGATTGACTTCACTGTTAGACCCCTGGCTTTTTACTGTTTGTGAAACAACATGCGAAGGTTTAAGGGACTGATAACTCAAATGGTTGGTAGTAGGCGCAACAGACCTGGTTGGGAGTTATCTATTTGCAAATTAAGCTGTGATGGCGTCCATCACACATCTTACAATTTTTCTTGTTGTTACACTGTCTACTGCTGTGATCGGAAGCAAAACAATTAAAGCACTTTTTGAACAGGATCAATTTACGTTTCTTGGCCGCTACAGTTGGATGTTTCATACAATTAAAGGTGGTATGGTTGCCATTACAGAACGGGCACGTTGTTCCACGTGTTATGTTGGCTTCCAACCCTTTTTTTCGTGCTGTCAGCGACAAGTTTTTTCCTCATTGCAAGGAATCGTCTTCCATGCTTCGGATGAGGAAATCTAATGCCTCAAACAGTTCATCTAGGGCAGTGATATCCCAACCAGGGTTCCACGGAACCCTGGGGTTCCTTATGCCATCATCAAGGGTTCCGCAAGAAGTCTTGAAATAGATATGTATTGCAAATGATGCTGAACTGAATTTACACAGCTTGAATAGCAGTGATAGATATTATATGATTTATATAAAGTAACTTTATATATATATATATATATATATATATATATATATATATATATATATATATATATATATATATATATATAGAGAGAGAGACGAGAGAGAGACGGAGGGACTGACGAGGAGGGGATTTGAGACCTGGCGAGAGAGAGAGAGAGAGAGAGAGAGAGAGGAGAGAGAGTGCCTGTAGATAAAGGTTCCCTAGGATATGAAAAATTGTTTCAGGGGTTCTTTGAAGGCATAAAGATTGGTAATAACTGATCTAAGGAAAAGTCGCACTTGTGGAGATACTCGACAACCTTTCTGGGATAATTTTTGGTTAATGATGCTCAGTACCATACCGTGATCCAAAGGGGATCTGCTGAGTCGTTTCATTTGCTCAATTAGAATGGTGAGCTCAATGCGGAAGCTTTTGAGTTCAACATAATTGCACTTAGGCATAAAAATTTCAGCCAGTCGCCAATGCAAAATGACTATTGTTTGCTGCTGGTTCCGGTAATATTTCTCCAATAAATATTACCACTTTGAACAGCCTCCTTCTAATGATCCCAATATATAAGTATATTTAGCCATATCACAAATCACTATGTGATGAGCGTGCGCATTGAAAAGTTCTTTAAAGGTGACAAATTCGCTCTTTTCGCCTTTGAATGTGGGCAGTAGCAATTTTTGTAATTGTGGCTGATGGATTTTTGTTTGTGATACTCTAGTCAAGGTGCTGATACCGCTTAATAACAAGGTTTCATTTGCTTTACTTTCGATTGAGGGCTCCAGTATACCAGGGTGTGTTAGATACAAAGATCTTAATTGCTGTTCGGCAGCTTGAACTCGTTCTAACAAATGTTGATATAGTTTTTCGCTTGGCGAATCCAAAAGATTCCTTTGGGCTCGATTGATCTTGGTGGTCAGAAGAACTATGAGGGACTCAATCTGAGTTACCGTGGTGGCCGCCATTTTGAGGTTGTTAACAAGCAATTCAAATAGCTATAATGGAAATGACGCCACTGTTGATTAACATTATGTTAACAATTTCCTCCTGATCGCTTTTTCCCGCCTGCTCGTGGCGGATTAATTTCACAATTCAACGAAATATGCCTTGCGCATAAGGGTGAAATCAACATTTATGCTATCCTTGCACTGGGACAGGCTCTTGATTCAGAATAGCCCATATGGGCAACAAATCTAACTAGGCCCTGCTGAAGACACCTAGCCTCCAATAATTTTATGTTTCTACTCCTATCGTTTCGCGGGAAGTTCGAGGGCAGTTGCGAGTGACTTAAAACAGTATGCTAAACCATAATTGAGCTGCTGTTGCTTGTGGACTGGTTCTTTAGGACTATTCGGTTCGAAGGACCAGAAATGTCGTGAATAATTCGATGACAGAGCACAAGTTCAGCCTCAATGTTATGGGGGAGATAGTCCTACATGAAGGGAAAAGCTCCATCCCTTACACAAGGACAGCTCAAGGAAAATGTACTGAATTTTGCTGATTTTATCACAAAAATAATACCCTTTACATTAGATTTACACAGTTAGAAGATAACTGAACATAAATGATGTTAAATTCCGTGTTACTTCACTGAATGCAGAATGTGGCCATGCGATGACAAGAATTGGAGAAAATCTCAAAAAGGACACAAAATTTCACTGCAATAATCCCAGGTATATAATTCTGATGCAGTGCGGTTTAATCAAGAACACTTTATAACTCAATAAAGCCTATGATGGCCAAGATATACGACATTAACTTACTGTACTACATGGTTATGTTCACCGAAGTCACTCAAGTCTTTGATTTTAATTGGAGGACTAGAAGCTACAGAGAGATGACG
The DNA here is from genome assembly GCF_015104395.2 of Macrobrachium nipponense. Taxonomy (NCBI): domain Eukaryota; kingdom Metazoa; phylum Arthropoda; class Malacostraca; order Decapoda; family Palaemonidae; genus Macrobrachium; species Macrobrachium nipponense. Next base: position 97,420,767 of record NC_087200.1, on the reverse strand, counting down.
ATCACTGCCTGTGGGTTCTTTTTATACCCACACAGACTAGTCAGTTAAGTAGAATTTTGACTTGCAAAAAGAGCATATCATTTTTTCCTTGTGGAAATTAATTTACAACATGTAGGAGAGTGTTTCATGGAGAGCCAGAGTGACTTGGAAATAAAAACACACACAAGAACCATCCTGTTCTTGGCTCCAAAGTGAATAAATGGAACCTTGCCTTACCAACAACGGCAGGAAAACGTAAGTGGAGCGGTGGGATTACGTCATGAGAAATTAGCGCACATATTTTTTCACGACAAGTTTGGTCAATCAGAAATTGTGCGAAGGAAAGGCATACAGAAAAGTTGTTGAGCACTTGTGCAAATGTGATTACAATCTAGATGAGTTTTTCGAAGCCATTGCTTTCATAATTCGTATGTTGGAAGACAACGTGTTGCAGAAGGGTGAGCCACAGGTACCTGAGAATAAAGTAAGAATTAATTCCAGTTCATGAGCAAAATGTTGTCCCTTTTGTAAAGATAGGCATTCACCATTCAAGTGCAATAAATCACTAGATATAGCAGCTAAACGGTGACATTTGGTCCGCATGCAGATGTTTCAATTGTTTAAACGTAGACACCATAGCGGACAATGCCACAGTAAAGTGAAGTGTAAATTGTGTGGTGCTAGGCACCACAGCTTGATTAGTGATAACTGCCACCCATCAAAACCTTTGCACTTAACCCCTGCTCCCAGCAGTTCAAGTAATAAATCTAACAGTAGTCATGTCACTTCACGTCCTGTGAAAAATGTGAGCACTAAAGTTAATCACAAAACAGCAGCAGGTTCTAAAGCTAAGGATAAGGATGCAAAACCCTGTGTGAATGCCAAGGTAATGCAAAGAAATTCTTCCCTTAACTTGCCTTGTTCTTTGTTACCCACAGCAACTGCTAACTTGCGTGTATGCCACCAAACAACATCAGATTTTTCTTGATACGGGGAGTCAGCAAAGCTTTATTTCGGTGCCTCTCACCAAGAAATCAAATCTCCCAGTAATAGGAAGAGTTTCCTTAAATCTTGCTCCATTTGGTTCCTCAATCATCGAAGGAGAATTTGACGTAGTCTCATGTAGAATAGAAATGGAAAACAATAATCTGAGCTAAGTTGGTGGTACATGAAAATGTGAACGTTCCTATCCATAACATAGGCTATGTTAAATATTAGAAAAGACTAATTTTTTTTTGTCTTTTATGAATTTAGATCAGCCTTGTTTTTCTAGGCTTTATTACTACTTTTTAATAATCATTTTGTGGCAGAATAGCCTTTGTTTTGTATGAGCATTTGTTTATATTATTTTTGAAATTTAAGTTTCCGTTGTCTGGTCATTTTAAGTGTTTAGCGTAAAGTGCTTAATTTAACGTTTCTCAGTGTGGTTAGGAGCCTCCTCCCCATTTGTTTATATTTCCGAACTATTGTTTTTCTTTTTTTTTATACGAGTGTTTATGAACGCGTCTTGGTGATGTCTGGATGTTGGTGCTCGGACAGAGTTCAGTTCGGGCCAGAGCGTTCCCCCCCTGATATTATGCCTTGAGCAGCATACTGATATGGACTTTGGATGACGATTATTTGGCAGTTTATTTGGACAATGATTCTTTGGATTACGCTTTGGATCCTCGCCTTGGTCTGTTGTTTGCAGGTTCTCTAGTCACCTGTCACTCGAGTGTCTCCTGCCTCGACCTGCGGCTTGTGTACTTCGAGTCGAGACTCGCAGGTGCTCCTGTCACCTGCGACTTGAGCCAGTCCTGCCTTTCCCTGACGAGGAGGAATTCCCAGGGAATTGATGCTGTCGCTTTCTCCCGGCACTTTCGTCTCCAATCAGCTGCTGTGGTTTTGGGAGCTTGCTAGCACGTGAGATGGCCTGTAGGGAGGCAGACGCTAGGTAAGACTGAGTGTCTCTGATTTTCGTTTGAGATCCCCTTCCCTTTATGGTATTACTCTGGCATTCAGAACCTGCCCTGATAACTGTTTTTGGCGAGTGGATCACGGCCCTGGTTTTGTTTCTCCTCTGATGCATCCACTGATGTAAGAAGAACTATATATTATTTGTATTATTTAATCATATACATATATATTTTTTGTCATATTTGTGTCGTGACAATATAACGTCACCCATTGAGTCTATTATAGACAAGGTTTTGTGTGATTAGCTTTGTGTTTATAGGTAGGACTTATGATAGTTTTCTTGTTTTGTTTACTCTGCCTTCCTTCTCTCTTGGAAATAATATTAGGGTAGTTTTTGGTGTGGCCAGCAAAATTTTTGGATCCAAACAAGTCGTTTATCAATAACTATTGTTTTTCCTTTCTTTGTTAGGAATTAGCTTCTTAGTTTTAGGGAATCGTGTGTGATTCTAAGGACTGGTATTTGTCCTTCCTTGTTATCAAATTATGGTATTTGTCCTATCCGACAAGGTTGATCTAAATTTTGTATTTGTTAAGTGTTAAATACTGTTAAGTTTTCTTGAGTGTTTGTTTCCGCTGACCTTTAGCACTGAGTTACATTTATTACTGACAACAACTATTATAATAAGAACTTTCATAACAACCCCAAGGGTTGTAACATTAAAGTTAAAGAACATTTACAGAGTAAAGGGTGTGATACTGTTAATAATGACTTGAGGCAAGATCTAGTAAAAAGAGTGGATGTGCTCGTGGGTGTGGACTGTTTTAATTACTTTGTAATAGGAGCAGATAAGATTGGCGGGGTAAATTGTTTATAACACATGGAGGAATGTCACCATGTGGAAAGGTACCGCAGTGGGTATTGGAGAATGTAAAACACTGTACGACTTGCACATTCAGAGTGTGTAAGCTAACCCACCTGGAATGCGACGTAGATGAGTGGTGGAGGTTAGACACGATAGGAACTGCTCCCTGAGCAATACATCTCCCAAGATAACAAGGTGATAAAGAGAGTAAATGACAGTGTAATCAAAACAGATGAGGGATGTTGAGTGAGCCTTCCCTCTCACTTGGACGAGCGTCCACACAAGAATTACTGAAATGCAGTAGCCCAATTAGAAACCTTGAATTACAAGTTTAAAAGAGAACCACAATACTATGAAGAGTACGAGAAAATCTTACAAACCTATCTTTAGACAGGGTTCATGAAGGAAATGACAAATCCTAAGATCGAAGGTTAATACATGCTTCATTTTGGTATAAGGAAAGAGAGTAGGACAACTCCCCTAAAAATTGTATATAATGCTTCAAAAACAAAATGGTAGCTTGTCATCAAATGATTGTCTGCATTAGTTGATTAAATTTAGTTCTAGCCCATATACATTGATGGCTGATATCAAAGGCATTCCACAGAATCCTGCTTGATCCTGAAGATGTGAAATACATGTGATTCCTCTGGCGCAAGGTGTCTAGCCAGTCCCTTTCTTCTCCAACAAGTCCTTCAGACTCACTTGCAGAAGGAAGGGAGGCCTGACCTGATTAGAAATTTCTATGTGGATACTTATATAGGGACCTTTGAGGAAGAATGTTTGTTGGAAAAGGGCTATAATGAAACTAAATCAATTTTAGATTGAGCAAAGATGCTGTTGATAAGGGTGGGCTAGCAATGTGCCAGAATTCAACAAGAGAATGGGATGGACCGAACCCGAACAGGTGAACGTGCTGGGGTTAGAGTGGCACAGAAGCAGGGACGACATCAGCCTGAAAGCTAGTAAGGGGATTTGGGATTTGAAGGATGAGTGGATTCCCAAGAAGCGTTGGGTCTTCTCATTGTTGGTCTCAAATTTCGACCCTTTGGGATTGGTGAGTCCGTTGTTTATAAAGGGAAAGCTGTTCCTACCGCAGTCACCAAATTAAGTTTGTTCATGAGTTAAAATTTGAGAGAGTCACAGGTCCAGGAAATAATGAGCTACACATATTTTCTGATGCTTCCAGGAAGGCCTATGGGGTCGTAGCTTACATACATCAGGGGGATGGGAGAACTAGTCTCCTCACCAGCAAAATGAGAGTCACACCGAAAAAGATGATGAAATTGACCATCCATAAATTAGAACTCTTAGCACTTTTATTAGGCTGTGGGTTATGGAAACATTTGATATCTTTAATAAATTCAATCAGGGCTTTTGTAAGGATGGACAGCAAAGTCACCCTTGCTTGGGTCAGTGATAAGAAAGATCATGAAAATGTGTTTATTAATAATCGTGTGGGAGAGATTGCCTTTATTCTTCAGAATTTTCTCCTCACCCTGAGACACGTACCCACCCACCTGAACTCCGCAGACATTCTATCGAGAGGAGCCACCTTCAAGGAGCTGTCACAGAGTCAGATGTGGCAGCATGGTCCCACCTTTCTCCATTATGTAGGAGAACTGATGCTGCCGAGTGAGAAAACACATGTGTCCGAGCAGGTTGAATTAACTGCTCCTGCGGCCCTCTGAGAGTTGAGGGAAGAAACTGCCATGATAGAGCCCAGTGAGATATAGGTCATAATGGGAACTAACGTTGAGTTTGAATATTTTACACATGTAATGCAAATAGTCCTTAAGTTTCTCAAATTAAAGTGTAACCCTTTATTGAAACTTGCTAGGATAGAACTGAGGCATTATTCAGCCAGCACCTGTGCCTATTCAGAATCAAGAGTTAAGGTCCTCAATGATGTACTCAATTTCGTAAAACAGTTAAATTTGTGCCTGACAGATGGAGTTGTGTACACTCAAAGTAGATTAAGGAATAATCACTGTAGAGGTAGATTAATCTTGTTGCCAGCAAATGGCAGATTAGTTCTAAGTTATTTAGCCCACTTGCATAATGCAAACTTGCATTGTGGAGTAAATGAGCTAATGGGTATCTTTCGACAGGAATGTTGGAGCCCAGGACTGAGGGCCAGAGTGAAGAAAGTTGTACATTCATGTAGGGCATGTGTACTTGCCTTCAGGCCCCTACTGAGCTGACCACCACCACCTCCTCTACCCAGAGAAAGGATAGTGATGTCCAAGCCCTTCGACCACATCGGAGTGGACCACACAGGTCCAGTTCACACCACTGATGGAGTAGGCTACGTGCTGCTCATTACCTGTATGCGCATCCAAGTGGTGTACTTGGAATTCTGCCGCAACCTTGGAGCTGTGACGTTCGTCTTGACGTTCCGACGTTTCTGCACATCACACGGGACACTAACGATGGTTATTTCAGACAACCATCAAACCTTCAAAGCTGCCAGAAGTTTTCGTTAGGAATTATACGAAGAGGATGAAGTCCTGCAGTTCCTGAGGAAGAAGGGCATCCAGTGGCGTTTTCAGATGCCCCGCGCACCGTGGAAGGGAGGCTTTTTCGAGCATCTGATCAGCGTAGCGAAGCACACCCTCCAAAAAAAGTCCTTCCCCGAGGAACAAGTGAGGAACCCTAGTGAAGGAAGCAGAAGCTGTTGTCAACAATAGATCTTCTCCGAGACTACATGGTAAATTTAATGGTGCCATGGCTCCTTCCAGAGGACTTGAATAAGACGTTAACAGCGAGGAAGTTAAGGGATCAGTATCTCAGGTTGACTGATGCCCTTAAAATGTTCCGTGAGCGTTGGCAACTTGAGCATCTCTCAGCCTTGCACTCAAGGCACGACTCCCAGCAGGGGAGAATGACTAATCTCCGCAAGATGTCGTTAAGGCTGACTCTCGAGCGAGGAGTCATTCTTTCCCAGAGCACCAATAACTTCAGGTAGGCGAAAATTCTTCTCCTCTGATATAGCTGGGTAATAGTGTAGGGACATGTGTAACGTGTGAAATTTGATTCCATCCGGCTTATAATGAAGTTCAAGTTATTGATAGTGAAACCGTGTTAAGTATTCAACTGGTAATCATATTGGATGTGTTTTGTGATAAATGTATTTAGATTCATGATATTTAGGTTTCCAAGCACTTGGGAAATTTCATTAATGAACACGTGCTAGGTGATTCCTTCCAGAACTAGTGTTTCGTTTTAAGTTTCGATGATAGGCATTGTTGCAGTAGTTTTGTCCTGGGATCTTGCTATCGGCTCACAACATCCGAGCCACGAACATCACTAACTCGTGAATTCGCGACACTCCATGTGGCATGATAGCAATATTTCTAGAAAGTTTCTTCTTTTAGATATAATCGACTATAGCAATAACGAGAAAATTGTCTGATAAGGAAAAAGGAAAGGAAAACACCTCATAGCGAGCAAAGCATTTTCATTTTAATGGAGCACAATTTTGTTTTAAAAGATGTTAATTAAACTTCTTTGAACAAATTCGCACGCACGAACTCATACACACATAAATGTGTATATATATATATATATATATATATATATATATATATATATTATATATCTATATATATATATCTATCTATATATATATATATATATATATATTATATATATATATATATATAGAAAGATATATATATATATATATAGATATATATATATATATATATATATATATAGATAGTATATATATATATCTATATATTATATATATAGATATATATATATAGATAGATATATAGTATATATATATAGATATATATATTATATATATATATATAGATATATATCTTATATATATATATATATCTATCTATATATATATATATATATATATATATATATATATATATATATATCTATATATAGATATATCGATCTATAGTATATTATATATATATAGTATATATATATATATATATATATATCGATATATATATTATAATATATTTTCATATGGTATATATATAGATATATAAGAGATATATATATATAGTTATATATATATATGATATAGATATATATATATATATATATATTATATATATATATCTTATATATATTATATAATATATATATATATATATATATATATATATATACTATATATATATATATAATAGATATATATATAGATATATATATAATAATATATATATATATATATATATATATATATATAAAATGAATAGGATGGAGAAAAGCCAGCGTAACATCATACATGTATTTTCCAATTTTCGATACTTTGGGTCTCATCATCAGGGCTGTAAAACATACAAAACATACAAATTAAAAAAGACTCTGTATTAATATAATATTAATAAAAATGGAAGATACAGTAAAATAAATATAATAATAAAAAAATGAACTAAAAAAAATTAAATGAACTAAAAAAATTTTTTTTTATATATAAAAAAATTAAAAAGTGAAGAATTCTTAAAAGTTAGTACCTATCTCTATGGAGTTAAAAAACTGAGTGACGTTGTCTGGTTTGGAAAGAAGAACGTCAACTATGCAAGTATATAGGAACTGTGGAAGAAGTCTGACCATTTAATGGGGCACAAGCAGCTTTTGATTGTTAATGACTCCAAAACAGAGAGAGAATAGTCGTTGGGCGCTTGGGTGACAATACGAAAATCCTCATATGAAAATGATGTTTTACATTTATTACAATGTTCTCGTATGTTAGAAAATTCTTTCGTTTTCCAGCTGGAAGACAACGTATAAGCACGATGCAATAGCGTGGAAATACTATTTAATTTAAATGTTATGGAACAACTGCTATAAAAGTTAGTACCTTATGACCTGTGAACGTCGTTTTTCTAAAGACGCTCGTATTAAAACCATGTTCTGT